>NW_027094089.1:53730446-54021245 GCF_029207755.1 Chamaea fasciata | reverse complement strand
CTCTCTCAACAACAACAGACGGAGGAGGAGGAAAAGGAGAGAGATCTCTCTCAACAACAACAACGGAGGAGAGAAAAGAGAGAGATTCAGTCTCACCTCTGTGCCTGGCAAGATCAAGGTGCAGATCCTTATGGAAACTATGCCAAGGCTCACAGAAGACCATGAGGTGATTGGTGACAGACAACATGGCTTCACTAAGGGCAAATTGTGCCGGACTAATTTGGTGGCCTTCTGTGATGGGGTTACAGCTTTGGTGGATGAGGGAAGAATGACTGACATCAGAGGAGGTGGACAATGATCGAAGTGCTCAAGCATCTCTCCTGTGACGACAGGCTGAAAGACTTTGGGCTATTCAGCCTGAAGAAGAGAAGCTCCAGGGAGACCTACAGCATCATTCCAGCACCTAAAGGAGCCTGCAAGAGAGCTGGAGAAGCACTTTTTACAAGGGGCATGTAGTGACAGGACAAGAGAGAATGGCTTTGAACTGACAGGGGCTAGATTTAGAATTACAGGATGATTTGGATTGGAAGGGATCTCTAAACATCACCTAGTTTCTACCCCCGGGCCATGTGCAGGGATACCTGCCTTTAGACCCGGTTGCTCAGAGCTCCATCCAGCTGGCCTAAATACCTTCTGGGACGGAACAAGATTTAGACCAGATATAATGAAGAAATTCTTCACTGTGAGAATGTTAAGGCACTGGAGCAGATTGTCCAGAGAAGCTGTGGATGGCCCGATCCCTGGAAGTGTTAGAGGCTGGATGTGGCCCTGAGCAACATGGTTGAGAGGAGCCAAACAACTCCTCGAGTCTATGATTCCACAATTCATCCCTGCAAAACAAAGGGGTGATCCTGTAGTCTAAATAGGTATTGTGACCACAATGGACTTCAAAGACCACAGTCTCAACTTGCAGATATACCTGGACTGCAGCAGTATATATTAACTGGGAATTATACCAGTGTGCCTTCCACCCCTCTGTAACCTAAGTATAACGTCCCTTGGGATCCACAAAAAGCACAGCCAGCACACCTAGTTTTTTAGCATAATAGTACGTTCTTTTTGGCTCACCTGCACCTTCCATGTCAGCACACCAAATCCAACAACATACAAAGTTGATCATACTGCAAAAATCATATTACTAGCAAGGTTAAAGCTGCAACAAGAACACTCTGCACGCTTGAGAAGTCAGACCTGGTGGAGTGGTTTCCTACCTCAGTACAGGCCCACTGCAGGAGTTTAAGCATGCAAACTGCATGCTCATTTTTTAATGGAAGTGAATGGTACTCAGAGCTAAAATACAACAATTTTACATGCATATAAACACATGTAGACTGCATATGTGTATTTCCCTTTTCCCATTAATTTTGAAAGTTTCAAGACATTTGTAGAACTGACCCTACGTTAAAACATTTACCATGAATGAACCACTCTGCCACAGTTCCTCTATTATACCTGTTTTGAACAGAGACTGCTGTTTGAGAACATTTCTCATCCCAAGGCATCAAAGTTGTCCTGACAAGCTCTGAAATGTTCTTGTCACAAATCAGCACAGGAGCAATGTTTTGGGGCACCTCCTTACAGTAAGAGCAACAAATAAAAGCCAGTTAAGCATCCCCCTCACCTTCTTGCCTAGGAGACAGGGGACACAGAGAGAAGCAAGAGCAGCACAAAAGGATGATGACCATTACCATACTTCCAAATGTGTAACACCTTGTTCATTGCTCCCAGCTCCGAGACCAGAATCCCACCAGCTCCGAGTGAGCTGTGCGAAAGTGCAAGTACTTGTCGACCACTTCCACAAACTCCTTCATCTTTGCTGGCTTAATATCATATGTGCGAATTTCGTAGAAAACACTATTATTTTGTCTGGGCCCTGTAGCAAGGCATGCCTGAAAGAAAAAAGAAAAAATACTAAAAATAATTCTCAAGCCAGAAAGTTGTACTCAGTCCATCTTTTTTTTTAATTAATGCAATACTACAAGAAGGATCTGTTACTGCAGGTTGGGAGAGGTGGTACTTACTTCATGACATCCACTACAAAAAAAATTACCTTTTGACACTTTTCTTTGGAAGTAGTTCCAATGTTCACTATTTACTGCCACTCCTTTGGGCAATGCAACAGACTGTGATGTGTCCTTTATTTGATGCACTCAACTGTTTAATTATTAGCTCATAACAGAGCAGGACTTTCCTTTTCTCAACCTCTTCCTCAGGAAGTCAGCAGCAAGATACATTTGCCTGAACATGTTATTCAAAAGCAAGGCTGCTGAGATGCCACCAAAGAGGGAGCAACACCAACATCTGCCTGTGTTGCAGTTACCCAACCAACTCATGCTACTGCATCATGTTTTCTACTTACAATCTAATACCAGTATTAGCAAATTACGTATTACTGGCAAACGAAAGAAAAAGATACCATTGAGAAAGAGTGATTCATTCCAACACAAGATTGCTTAAGTACACATCCTAGCCCTTTATCGGCTGCTTCCAAAGGGCTGATCAAGAACAGTTTTTCTGTTCATACTAGATGAAACTCTTCGGGAGTCCCAGACTAAGTGTACTTTTGCAACTGCCTCAATAACCTGGAACATGCTACTTACCTGTCAAATATGACATGTGAAAAAATATGACATGTGAAAAAAACATGAAAAATTAAGGCAAAAACACAGCTTTGGCCTTAGCCCATGTTTGCACAGAGGCAGCTACAGGATGGATTTTGGACACGTCCTCTTTCCCAAGAATCTGCAGGCATGAGCCATCATGCAACTCAAGCCACAGAACAGAACTGTTTTAGTTTAGAAGATACTTTAAGATCATCCTATGTTGTGGTGTGTTTTCCTTTTAATACTTTGCTCCGTTACTCGCCAGGGTCATGGTTTGTTCCCAAGTTGTACCCTCCTACATTGCCATCAGTCATCCCTCGACCCTGACCCTGTTCTAGAACATTCCCTGCCTGTCACCCTACCAAGCTGTCAATCCTCCCTTAGGCCAACTCCCTGTTTGGACCACCCCTTTGAAAATCCCTCAAACTATAAAGCATCTATGTCACCTTCTCCCCTCCCCTCCATTCTCCCATTGCTCCCTGAAAATGTAAGCCCACCTGTTACTGCTCCCATACCCTCTCCTGGTTGGCAGAAGAACTGTAACGTCCCCTGTTTGTAAGGTTTCGCAAGTCGGTATTAGCTGACTTCAGTGCCTGGACCCTTCAGAGAATGAATCCTTTCCTGGAACCCAAACTGAAGACACTCTCCTCATCCTTTATCTCTGCCGTGTGCCTTACTAAAAGCAACTGCCGTAGAGCACTAAGCTCTAAGCTGCTCCTTGGGTCGATATGATCCCAAAGGGTGTTCCATTCTCCGTGTGGTGCTGGGGTGAAAACTGGCTGGGCCAAGAAGACTCCAGCATTGCACCAATCCTATGACTCCAGATGTGCCATGTCCACCATTAAACCATATTCAAAAGTGATGTATCTACCCGTTTTTCAAACACTTCCAGGGATGGTGATTTCACCACGCCCCTGGACAGCCTGTTTCCGTGGTTTACAACCCTTTCGGTGAAAAGACTTTTCCTCATAGCCAGTCTAAACCTCTTCCGGTTTAGACAACTTGACACCACTTTCTCTAATTCTGTCACTTATTACCCTGGGAGAAGAGCCTGACCCCCCCTGCCACTGGCCGCACTTCCAGGTCCTTGAATACAGAAGGTGAAAACCAAAGGCTTTCATTGTTCCTCAACGGCCCTTTGGGCCCTTTGCAGCATGACACATCTAGTACTGGCTGCCACGAGTCACAGTTCCTTGGGGCTATTATAAACCCCTACAGGATCCTGACTGTGTGGGGAGCCTTCAGTAGTGAGCCATTCCACACTGGATTTCTGTGGGAAATGAGAGGCCCTGAAGCTTTCTGCTGCTTAGGCAAGTACTGGGGCACTGCAGGACCACTTCTGTTCCAGAGAAGGGCAACGGAGGTGGTGAAGGGTCTGGAACACAAGTCTTATGAGGAGAAACTCAGGGAACGGGGCATGTTTAGCGTGCAGAAAAGGAGGCTCGGGGTGACCTTATCACTCTCTAGAACTGCCTGAAAGGAGGATATAGAGAGGTGGGGGTTGGCCTCTTGCAGGCCGAGGACAATGACAGGATGTCATAGTCTCAAGCTGTAGCGGGAAAGGTTCAGATCGGACATCAGGAAGAAATTCTTGACAGAAGGGGTGATGAAATATTGGAATGGGCTGCCCAGGGACGTGGGATGTGGTAGAGTCGCCGCCACTCGAGCTGTTTAAGGAAAGGCTGGCGTGACACTCGGTGCCACAATGTGGTTCGCAAGGTAGTGGCGTTGGAGCACGGGTTAGACTCGCTGATCTCAGCAGTCTTTTCCAATCGGATCGATCCCATGACCCGGGAACGGATCCCAAAGGACCCCACACGACTCTGGGCAGGGCCCGGCGCAAGGGTCGTGACAGACGGTGTCGCGACAGCCACAGGCCCAGCCGAGGGTATCGGCCCCGCCCCGCCCCCCGCCGCTACCTGCGGGCCGGCGAGCGGCAGGGCCAGGCGGGCGGCGGCGGCGGCGGCGGCGGCGGCGGCGACGGCGACCGGGCGGCGGAGCAGCACCGGCGGCAGCATGGCGGACACGACCCGGCCACAGACACCGCCCCGCGGCCGCCCGCCTGCCATAGGGCGGCACGGGGGGCGGACCCTCCCGCTGCGGGCGGGACGCCGCTGGGACCGCCTTGCAGCCCGCCCCGCCGCCTGCGCACGGAGGCGCCGCTGCACGGACTTGGAGGTGGCGCGCGTCGGGATGTGGAAGGCGTAGCTGTTGTGGTTTTAAGCTCAGCTGGAGATGAAGTAGACTGCTGCTCAACTTCTTCCCGCCCCTGCCCTTCTTGTCCCCTGACATCGGTGGAATGCGGAGGAGAATCGAATTAAAAGTTGTACATTGACATATAAAGAGTTTAATCATTGAAGCAACAACAACAAGCGCAATAATGCAGTTGCTCACCACACCCGGACTGGGCCAGACCCCCCTTCCTTAAACCATACTATCCTTCCTTCCAGCTAACTTTCCCCCAGTTCATACACCGGGCATAACGTTCTATGTGTGGAACATCCTTTCGCCAGCTCGGGTCACCTGTCCCAGCCGTGCTCCCTCCCACTTTCATTTGCGTACCGCCTCCCTGGCAGAGTATGGGACAAGGGGGAAAAAAATTGTCCTTGACTTACGATCAACACGACTTGGCAGAATAGCAAACCAGTAGTGTGTTATCAACAACATTCTTAATTCAAATCCAAAACACAGCCCCGTAATAGCTACTGAGAAGAAATTAACTCTACGTTAGCTGTAACTAGGGGCAACAGCTGAGAATTGCTCGTTTCAATTACCCGGCATCGGTGCCTGAAATGTGGTATCCCTACCTCTGCCCATGCACCTGAATACAATAAAAAGTATCCCCTAACTGCTTGAGGAGACCTGGGACCTTGTTCCTCACAGACTGCCCTGGGGGAAGTCACTCAATAAAATCACCCACACCCCAGGATCAAACTTCAAATTATCACACTGATCCTCCTTTGCAGAATCAAACATAAGATTGTGCAGATACAAATCCTTCATCCGCAGTTCTCCTTCATGAGAAAATCGTATGGCACTCTTCTCTGGTGTTCTTTTGGGTGAAACCAGAGGTGACAGCAGTGCCCAGCAGCAGAAACCCTCTCCCCATTACAGCTCTGGGCCCAGCTGCATGCTTCTTCCAACCACATAGGTACCAAGGGATGAGATTTTGTGATGGCTGAGATGGTATCTTCGCAGGGTCAAATATTGACTAAGATAAATATAAAGATAAATTTTCTTCTGGTATCAATGCAATCTAGAGTTTTACCTTGGGAGACAGCTCCTAGCAAAGGATGCTTTATGGAAGATTACCTAAATTTACAAGGCATCTTTTATGATTCCTCTTAATAGGGGCAGCAGATTCTTTCCTCTAATCAAATAATTGATTTTGAGAGTCTCTGCGTGGAATTAAATGTGATAAGAGCAATGATGAATTCATGCCTATGGAGCTTTCATGCTTTTTCTCACAATAAAAAAAATTTTATTTTGTTAAAGACAAATTCAGGATGATTGTCTAAATTAAAATAAGATAGAAAATGTTGTTCTAACAAAATGAGTATTGTAGAAAGAATGAACCACCTACATTGTGTATACATTATATGTTATTTTACAAGTGGTTACATTTGTTATAGATTTTTGCAATACAGCATAAGTCTCAGAGTTTCTCCAGCAGAATGACATGATCACAGAATGACATGAAGTGTGATTACTGATGCAGTTGCTGCCAGTTTAAAATTGGTTTAACATGGAGGGGTTTTTTTCACTTCTGAACAAATTGTGTTTCAGCTGAAGGCAAAGAATGAGATGGCAAATTCCAAAATATTTAAACTTCTCCATTGTTTATCTCATTGTATGGTTGAAGTAATGTTCTTCATAACCATGTTGTAGTGGAATATTCCTTCACATTCCTGAAAGATTTTATTTTCTGAAATTATTTTATTTTTTTTAATTTCTGTTGTTTGAACATTTTCTGTGTTTGCTTTCTCATCAGTAAAGTTCACACAAGCCAGGATTTGAAGTGAGTTGTGATAAAAAAGCAGATTTTGTTCTTGCTAACCTGAATAGCCAAGAAGAAGCTTTGATTTTTAATTTATTTTTGTGTCGTCAGGGAATACAAAAGTGATCATGATTTTCATAATTGAGCGTAACAGTTCAAAACAGTGCAGAGTTAAAATGTACAGAACTGCCCTGGAATTCAATGAAGGCCTGAAATGATTCCCCGAAACAAGTCAGCAAATGATTTTGCACAGCAAGAAAATTTGAGAAAACTGCAGTCAAGTAAATGACTAAGATTAAATTAGTTGAAAAGACTGTTCTTTCAGCTCTGTGATTTTGCCAGGAATTTGGGTTTGCTATGCTTCTTGGTATTTTGTTATTCATATTCTTCTAGAAGTCCATGGGTAACCCTGTCTTTCTATGTGGACATGGCAGACAGTGGTAAAGAGAGGATTGTAGCTCCAACTCCTGTTAGCCACTCAAAAGGCTGTTTACCAATACACAGAATGGTGAACAGGAACTGTGCTTCACAGACAAGGAAGGCACAGATGGTGCTGAACACCTGGGAATGACAGTATTGATCTTGTGGAAGAACTCATACTGAATAGTATTCTGGTTTTGATGGGCTATTTTTAGTTTGGTACTGAATTAATGAATCACGTGCTATGTTCAATTTATGTGGCTGTGACTGACAAAGCTGCCCAAGTAGGGTTTATTAAAAGGTTTTCCTTCTATTGGAAGCCACAGCTCCATGTAGACAAAATGTAAAAAGGTGATTTGTGCACGTTGTAATCCCTGCATGAAACATTTTCATCCATTCTCATTTTCCCAGGGAACAGGAAACACTTTTAATCTTATCTGTATGTGTCTTCTGAATGTGGGCACGAAGATCTGGGTAGGGTCTACACTCCATGTGAGATGGTGGTAATGGATAAAAGGTACCAAAAGGTTCAGTGCTTTCAAAAGCAGCATAAACTTCCTTTGTGGCATTTGCTTAAACACAAAGTAACTCAGAATTTTGGAAAATGAGAAAGCACAATACCTGTTCCTTAGCTAGGGGGACGTTGCCATTTGTTTCCAGCAAATCACAGCTTCCAGTTTGATAAAACTGGATGAGTGATAAAAAAGGACATTTCCTTCTATTTCTCCATAAATCTTTCAGCTTGAATTCCTTTCTCAGAAAGGCAGTTTTCAAAAGAAAGTATAGGAGGGTATAATTCACTGCGCATTTTCTTTCAGTAGGAGTAGGGTTTCCATTACATAGTGCTGTACTGTTTGTAGGCTTGAGAAAGGTGTGCAACAAGCTTGTTTAGTTTGTTAGACATGGGCTTTTTGTTGTTTTCACAGATCTCTCATACCGAGTGCTTCCTTTCTTCTCTCTCAATCTGCTGCTGTGTGAGCAAGCAACAAGTTGTTTCCTGCTATGCACACAAGGCAACATTCCTGAATGTAATGCAGCCTCTTGGTATGTTCCCAGTAGGCCAGAGTATGTAAATATCCTCTGGTTTCCATTCTCTCAGCTGTTCCATATGAAAATCTGGATAATTACTTAGCAAACTTGGTATTTTCTTTCCTGTTTATCCTAGCCAGTATGCATTCCTCATCTCATTAAAACAATCTGTATTGTGTATAAATATTTATTGTATAGAACTTTTTAGAATGCCTGAAAGAACCAATGTCATCTTTGTGTTTAACAGGGGTAAGAGTCACCTTAGTGTTCTTTGTACCTAGGGCCTGGGGACATGGTTGAACCAAAGTCATATGCGGGTGCTCTACCAGGCAGTAAATGAGCACAGAGAAAATTGGTTCCATGTTTTTGCTTTGCTGGAGAAGGCAGCAGGACAACAACATAGCACTTGTCTCTCTGAGAAGCAAGTCTGTGTTGTTCCCTCTGGATTTATCCACTCCACACCCAAATATGTACTGAGGTTTCAAATATTCCCCGACCACACCAGCATGGAGCCCATCAGCTCTCTTGGACTGGCTGAGGTATTGTCTTCCAGAGCTGTACAGTTGGAAGAAAAAGGGCATAGCAGATACTTATGGCTATGTGGAAGGGAATTAGGGAATTCCTTCATACTGCTTGGGTTTTTTAAAACACTTAATTCTGATGTTTGTCATGACACTTTGTGTCAATGCTTATATCAAATCTTGGAGGAGGTAAATTCTACTGTATCAAAATGCTTTCTGCTCATCTTTCAAGTAGCTGTAGCACAAACCTGGTAGCAGGGCACTAAGTCCATTTGAATTAAGCTCAAAAGAAAACATACATAAATGTTCCCAGTTCCTTTTTTAGAGGGCCCATTTCTTCATTCATTAATGGATTTTTCCTTTCTTTTTATTTCCTTGGAAATCTGTAAAAGTTTAATGATTCCAGAAAAAAGACATGTTAACTCACACACTGAAATCCTCCACTTGTTTTTGTACAAATGGTTCTATTCAAAACTTCTGAATTATATATATTGAAAAAGCTCTTCCCTGTAAACATGCCAAAAATATTACAATATTTAAAAATGGTATTAATTGTTTATGCTTATTAATTGACCACTCCAATTGCAGTTGTTCCTTTCAGAATATCTACTTAGGCTTTGCAAATTATATTTTTAAATGCTGAAAGTGAAATATTCCTTTTAGTAAATCCATTTTTATTTAATTGGGAAAAAAATGGATGCTGTGCTTGCCTGTCTTCACAGACGGGGTGACATAAGGTAGCTTCTCACACTGTAGATATTTAAAGCACGATGCAGCTGAGAATTGGGAGGCCTTTGCTACAAAGAGCACTGAAAGAAGTCAATATGCAAGTCTTATATGGGGAAGACCTAACTGGGTTGACCTTTTACTTCACAGGTACTAACTAACTCAATTAACATTTTCCCTAATAAAATTAAGACCTTAAATGATGCTGATAAATCACCCAGATTACCTCACCTTAGTTAAAGCTCTCTACAGGCTTCTCTTACTTGTTTCTCCTTCATGTGTATGACACACTTTCTTCTGGAAGCAGAGGGTGAGATTTTCTTTAGGATTAGACCAAAGTTGCACTTGCATTCTTCTTGTCTCAAATGCAGCAATGACATACACACTGAGACAAGGTATGTCTGGTTCTTTGTTTTAGTTTGTGCAAAGTATGAGCTAGGTGGTTAGCCACAAAAAGCTGGCTCCCCAATCATCAAAATTTTACACTGGCTGTATATTTTAGCAAACAAAGAAATCATTGTCTACAAGTTACACAGTTCTCTTATCAATTAGTATTATACCTTCTACTGGTTAAATTATTATCTCTCTTGTCATAATAATTAGTTCACACGTGCATATTTCTTTTCTTTTGAGTTGGTAGGTTTCTTTAGTTGGTGGGCTGTGAGTCAGTGGTCCCTGTCTCCCTCTGCCAGAATTTCTTTTTACCCAGTTGGAGCTGGTCTCAGCACAGTTGCTGTGTTTGCTATATTAGGGTCTTCCTTATCGTAGGAGTTGTGCTAAAAGTCCTTGTGGCACATAAATTCTGCTTTGTTTTTGTCCACTATCAGCAGTACATCCTTCTCCCCAAGTTTTGTTAAACCTCCCAGTAGCTCTGAAATTTCTCATGCATGTTAAGCTTTAAACTTTAACAAGGCAGTTCTACCAATGAGTGGTTTGTCTTCCTACACCTGGACATCATTGTGAACTCATGTTTTCTTGAAGAGAAGTGAGTGTAAGATGAGAGCTAAATATTGGTTTATGTCAGGCTCTAACATCTCTTGAATGAAAGTAGGTAAAGCCACGTGGCACAGATAATTTTTTCAGGGCCACTGCACCATTCCTTGGTCCCATGTTTTCTGTCTTCTACACAGAGACCTGGCTAAATTTAACTTGGAGAAATCCTGAGTGGTTTCAGCTGAGGAACAGTATTATGCATCCTAACCTCCTAATATTTCGGAGACCTTATGCCATAGAAGTGACAAAATACCCCTTGCCTCAAATTTTTGTAAAGGAAGAGAGAGTCCAGTGTCAGGCAGCTAACAAGAGAAGGCGCTGTCTTACCTTGCAGTGTCATGCCAGGCCGAGTCCATAGCTGGAGAAAAGACACAGTCCTTTGCAGGTATAACAAGTGTGTGTGGGGAGGGCATGACTGACCTTTGCACTGCCCCAAGTCTAAGAACAGCACTGCTCATTTACCGTGGGACTCATCTAGCTGGGTGGAGATCCACCAATGCTAGCACATAGTAAGCATCTCATTTCTAGGTATTTTGTTCTTTATCTCTTTATGTGTGACCCACTGTAATACCAGTAATACTACTTATGACACTGACCTATGCAGCCTGCAGTAAAAGTTCCAATGCCTGTGTTAATGAAAGCAACTCCCTGATGGCTGCACTTGGCCTCATTAGGGTTAAAGGCAGAAAACATGTTGCTCTTTTGTTCTGAGCTAGCTCCTCTGTCTTAATTCAACTTCTGAGTTTGGGATAAAGTCCTAGAAGATTTTTTAAAAATGAAAAGCCAAGAATAGTAAGTGAGATTTCTAAGCAAGACTTAAGAACTCCAGAAGCTCACCTCTTCTAGTTATTGATGCATTGCTTAGATAAATATCTGTTTTTTGTAGAGAAACAGCCTTGTCCCACTTGTCTGGAAAAGTTATTCCTTTTTCCACTCTCAGTAAATAACCTCTTTCAAGGCTTCCTTTGCCTGAAGTTGCATTGAAATGAGCACTGATAATAGCAGTCTGTTTCTGCCTTGGTTGCTCTTCCCTCAAGCCTTAAAAAACTTGCTTTTCTTGGTATTGCAAGATGAGAGGTTCCCTGCTATACAGTGTCTCTTGCTAAAATTCAGGAGGCACTACTGATCTTTCCTTAGGGTAATGAGCTGCAGGTTGGTGCTAATCACACAGAGCAAATTTGCAGCAGCACACTTCAGCTACCTCAGCATTTATCCAGCATAGTGCCTGCCCTGACTCCGTCCTTCTGATCTGGATGCTTGTGCAATGGGCAGAGCTGAAGGCTGAACTGCTTCATCTACTTGTGAGTGAGCTATGGTTAACACAAGTTAAACATGCTGAGCTGGGTATAGCTCAGTTAAATAACCCAGTGGGCTAAGAGGATGGAGACTGGGAGCAGAACAGACAAGTTCTGCCACCATGTTCCTCAAAGCAGTCCCTAGAGTGGTATTAAGCAGGGGAGCTGTGAGATTAAACCTCAGCACTTGTGCTATCACACAGGAGTGGCTGTAGTGCAGTGAGTGGATGTGCAATGTGAAGAATGTTTGCAAGTGGGCTTGACTCACCTGGGGATTGTTAATTTACATTAGTGCATACCCCTTTTTACAAAAAAAACACAGGCTTCTTTTTTCTTGCTTACATCTACTCATGTGGGCCATATTCTTTCAATGAAGAGTTATATGAAGTTGGTGTCTTTTAATATACCCACACTATTTCAGAAAATGCTCTGAAAAGGTATTCTCTGTGAATGCTTCTGAAGAGAGATGTCTCTTAGAATTTAATGCATTAAACCCAGAACAAATGAAATCCTTCTTGTTTTAGGTTAGGAAACGTGTATGAAGTTTTGATACAGAGTGTCTCAGCTAGCACAACTAAGGGAAGATGATTTTATGGAAAGTTCCAGTCTGGAGAAAAAGTCTCATCAGTTAAGTGCTTTTAGTGACTCCATGTAGATCTCTCCTACAGTGAAACAAAAATAAAAACAGCCTACACTGGAAAGTATTCTGTTACTTGTCATCAACTTGCAGGAAGGAATACACCTATTATAGAGAGAATCCTCCCAGGAGGTTTGGATGGCTTGATATTGGGAAACTCATGGGTCACAACAACATTAGGCAAATTCTTTTAATGATTCACTTGGAGAGCTTCAAATATCAATACTTACCCAGGGGGTTCCTGGTATTCTGAAGTCCTGAACTTGCCCATGTTTGTTTGGAAGTTACTCATATCCGAACAGTTTGATGTAGTCCTCTTGAAGAACTTTGATTTTTTAAAAAAACACATGGAATATTTTAGAAAAAAAAAATAAAATTACTTCTAAAAGAGGACACCTGGCCACCTGGAAGGAAGACTGTCATAATAGTGAGCTCTACCACCAGAATTTACAACATCTGCACAATCTTCAGCTTTAAATTACTTTGGCTATCCTTCGCTCAGTAAAGCAAGTTGTTATTTCTAGACCTGTCTGTCAAGTGAAGGAGCTATGAACTGGGATTCAGTTTGCCCAGGATCAGACTGGCAGAGGCAGAATCTGAGTTTGAATATAGGCATTTCTAGCTCCATGTCCCAAAAATTTGTAGTCTACAAGCCTGGAACATTTTCTTCACACTTGGTAACTTCAGTAATCACTGCTGAGGTCTAATGAGAAGGTAGACTCTTGCATTTTTGCTTTATCTGGCTGCTAGGCCTGTCTCAATACAAACAAGTTACACAGGCAGCAGGACTTACGAGGAATGCTGAACAAAAGCCAGGGTTGTTTTAATTTAGAGAAGAGGTAACTTGGGGGTCATATGATCCTTGTTCATGTAATTACAGGAGTGCTTCAGGAGAGAAAGGTATAATCTGTTCTCTCTGCTCGATAAGATAAATGAAGCTAGCTGAAATTACAGGAAGGAAAAATTAGATTAGATGTTTTCCAATTGTTAAGATAGTTACACATTTGAAAAGATTACATGGGAGAAAGAAGGATATCATGCCCAAAAATAATAGGGATGGTTAAAATTATGTTCATGCATTCACACAGCTGGTATGGGCTAGATTAGCATCTTTATCCTGTGAAATATGGACAGCAGATAAACAGTCCATGAGACATACATGGCCCATGCAGTGTGCAAGGGCCATGGGAGAACAATCTAAAGATACCCCTCAGTCTGCACCTAGCAGACTATCTCTGCCCCCTACTCTGAGGCATTATTTGACATTTTGGGAGAAAAAATACCATTTTGTAAAACCTCGGTCAACATTTTGACCAAATGCTAAGTAGTCTACCCATGTGATGCCATCCCTGCTAATCACCCTCAGATCCTGTAATGCTTAATGGCTTGTAGCCTTTTCTTTCCCAACTAAAGAAAGTTGTGACATTTTTGAACTACTTGACCTTCTAGGTTCCCCCCGTACATCTTGTCTAAGATATCAAATGTCAATTTCTGTGACAAAGTAACTTTTATTTATACCTAAAGATTTTTACAGTGGTTTCATAACAGGCAGCTACTGCCAAGAGACAGCCCTTTTTTCTCTGAGCCTTCTACATTTTGAGTGACTAGCAGAACAATCAAGGATGCTTCAAGATTAAACATTGCAATGCAGCTCTGCCCTCAATATGCCATGAAGAATTTCTTGCTGGGATCGATGCAGACGCAGGGAAGGGTGAAAAGGGGTGAGTGCTGTGCCACAACTCAGTTCTGCTGATCTTTTCATTATTCTTTCTCTTTCTCTGATGTTGGGGAAGCAACTTGGGTGTTCACCAAAGAGCTGCCCTTTGGGAATCAGGAGTTCTTCCCTCTGCTAGCAAAGAGAATGAAGGAGTCCTCTAGTTAAAGCAGGCAGGATTTGAGAGGACCAATTGTGTTGTTAGTGTTGAATCACCAAACTATGGCCTTGTTTGCCTGCTGGCAGGGCACATGTATCACAAGGAACTTCTGCAAATGGTAACAGAAAGTACACATTTTGTGAAGTGTCTCTTCCTACAGATTCACTCTATTGGGCATATCTCTTGCACTTGTGTCAGTATTTCCCGTCTCCCATTTGTGTCCTGCTGGATACCTCTGGCAGGAAAAAAATGCCTAGATGGGAAAATCTCTGGCCAATGCTGACTATTGCCCAAAGAGATGTACTTCTCTCTGTCTTTGCCTTGGAACAAGCATGAATAAAGTGCTGATTTCCATTAAATTAATTGTCTCTGAGACCTCTGTCCTACATTTGTTTGAAATTAGCTAACCAGTTCCAAAGATGCTATGGTAAACAGACAGATGAACAAACAGATAACAGGTAGCATAACCCCATAAACTCTTGTTTTCTTAGAAATAAAACAAGAACTGTTTAATCAAATTGTTGCTGCCTGTATGTTGGTCAAGTTAGGTACTCGAGAAAGCCGGAACCTGAAAAACCATGGAGGACAAAGCCAAGAGACTCCTTGGGGAAACATACACTATATGAATATGTTTATATTTTAATATTTATAGTATTTGGTTTTGTATCTTTGATAAATATAAATTCTCTGTTCAGGCTGGATTGTGCTTCAGGGTTCAGCAGTGCTCTTAGTACATCTTCAGCAGACTGTGGGCAAGTGAGATGAAGACACCCTTGTGACTGTAGGGCAGGACTGAATACATTTCACTGTGTTCCTTTTCAGGATGGCTTTCATCCTCCAATGCACTCCAAGCATATGAGTTTTCCCCATAGTTGTCCAGTCTATCACTGCAATACCATTTGAAATACATAGTGCCATATCTGAAAGATGATTCCAGTCCATAAAGGGAGTTTTTGGCTGGTGATTTGTCTTGTCTTGGAGAAGATCATGTTTGCTTGAGATTCATTAGTTGTAGGTAGATTTGTGTGGTGTGCTATAAACTGCCAGATCTTCTACGGGCTGTAATGTATAGGAAAACCCATGATTGTGGTGGCTGTTAAGGCAGATTGGATCCCTCTCTTTGCTTCCACTACCTTCCTCTACTGGATCTGCAGGCACATAATTTAGCCAGATTAAAATGTTGGAGTCTATGCCCAACCCCTGCAAAGTCTTGTAAAGTAGTCCTTGGATCCCAGAGATCATCTGGCTTTATTAATTTCAAACATGGCTTCTGTCTTGGTTTAGATAGACAGGTATCTGCCAGGGAGGGTTGGAATCTCCCTTGAAATGTAAGCCCCTCCCTCCCTTTTCCAAATTATCATAAATTTGCAATTAAAAGGCTGTCAGGCAAAGATTTTGGGAATAGGTATAGCAGTTCTTTACTAGGGATATAAAAATACAGATGTTGTAGTACAGAAGAATAAGCAAACAAATAAACAAACAAGAAATCCTAGGAAAACCCTGACAGAGTCAGAAATACAATCTGACACCCTGTTGGTCAGGGTGTGGGAAGCAGTCCACAGTAAGCCCTCCTGGAGTGGCAGATGTGGTTCTGTTGGAGTAGAGATGGTCCTCTTGAAAAAAATAGGGGTCCAGTAATGGTGAAATGGGTCCGGTCTTCCTCCAGGGATCCGGTGGAAAAACTGGATCCCTAGTGGGACTGTGGCTCCTTTTTATCTAGGTTAAGGTGGTTTGGCTCCTCCTCCCTGTGTGGAGCATCTTACAAGAGTGCACTGTAATGTGTAAACTGTCATTGATGAGCTCTTAATGGTCCATAAGCAGAAGACATTCCCATGGAAATAGTGAAACAATGAAGAGAGATAAGTAGCACTCCACCATCTGATAAGTGACACTGACCCATTTGAGCAAAGATAAGCAATTCTGCTCCACCCAGATGGAAGAGAATAATATGCTCTTTACAAAACCCCTGACAGCTTCCTAAAGAGTATCAAAGACTTCTGACAACCTTGTTTTTGCCAGGTTACCACAGTGCATGTAGCACAATGAGTCTTTCCATGTATTTGAATGTTTCATATCTGAAGAAACCCTTGGTGAGGTACTTGCAAATCCTCAGGCTGCATCAAGTGCAGCTGTATGGCTTGAGGTCCATAGCCTCAACACAAGATTACCCTTGCGATGTATATGTTCCATTTATAAAATGCATTCTGTGCAGGACATGCACAGAGAATGCAGAAAATGCAAAAAGGATTTCTGTCATGCCACCAGATGATTTGACAATTGTGTGTCATCATAAGCCTGCAGTATTTGTTTTCTTTAGAGATCAAAGCCATTCTTTAAGTAAGTTACTTTAGCAATAATCACATTCCCATAATGGGAAATAGACGGATTTTCCATTGTATTTCTGGCTTTTGTTAATATCCAGTGCAAAACTGTTTGCTTTTCATGGGTGTCTCTAAAGAACTGCTGGAGGAATTCCTTGGAAAATCTGAGCCTTTATATTTTTACCTACAGAAAACAGTGATCTCTTCTCGGTGTCGAGGGAGACACTAACACATTTACAAATACTGACTTGCAAAGAGAGGCAAAAATCTTCCATCCAATTCAGAAAATCCCCTCAAACTCAAATCCAAGGTGTGAATCAGGTTTATTAATCTGAGCTCATTGATTGAAAGGCTTTTCCCATTCAGGTAGGGGGATGGAGGGACAAGCCTGAGTGCTTCAGGAATATCATTCTCTTCTTTTTCCATCCAGTTCCAAAAAGCCCAGGCAACCTGGGGAAAATAAGGCCCTCCTTGACATCTCATTCCACAGATGTCACTCCTGAGGTGTCTGGGCTGGCTGGCTATTTTGTGGCCACATCAAATGTAGTGGATGCATTCAACAAAGTTCTTGACCAGCTAAAAATGTGAATGTGAATCTGAGATCTTTAGGTCCTGGATTTATAAAGTAGTCATGTGTCTGTTTAATTTCATGTATGTGACTACCTGCAGTGGGATTGAACCATGTGTTTAGTACGGACTGTGTTTAGGGCGCTTGCCTGAGAGACATTTGGTTTATTGCCATGCAAAGAGCAGCCTTTTCATATTGAGTATAACACTCCCTTGCATCTGTGGTGTGATTGGGTCATTTAACTTCTCTACCTCAGCTGTTTCATTTGAGAAGTCAGATTGCTAGGGCTTGCATTTTGGACAAGTGGCATAGGAGGATTAATTCATGGGTGTGCACCCTGGACTTCAGACAAGCCTACCAGTATGAAAAACTATAATTAAGATTGCTTGTCCTGCACTTGAAAACACTTGCACACAGCCTTATCCTGAGCACAGTTGACCGTTTGCCACTAGTACTTACGACAGTGAAGGTTGAATATGCTCAGTAGGATTGGAATCAGACTAAAAATTTCCTTTTAAGACAGCCATTGAAAATCCAAAGTTTGGGAATAACCAAGAGAGACTCCAAAGGCCGAGGCAGGCAGTGATAGCTTCCCACAAATTCCCTCAGGCTTTGAATGAACTTGTATCTCCCACAACTGTCTCAGATAGTTATCACTTCCTCACCATACATGCTTCTTCATCTTCTGCTTCTCTCAGAAAACAGGAATCCAGCAAGTTCAAACCAGAAGAGACTACTTCTGACATCAAGAAAAGGGAAGAAAACAGCATGTTGCTTCTGTACCTAGCTATCAAAATCTAGCACTCTAATTAAAAATATATAATTGGAAAAAATTTTGAAGGATTGGAACAGAGATAGATGCTAATTTGAAGAGATAGATGCTGTATAGCAGCCACTCTGGCTTTTAGTACAGGCATCTGGGGTGCAGAGGAAGATACATGCAATGGTGTAAACTAATGCTGTGAGCTGTAGCACAGGAGCAGGTAAGAGCGGCTTTACCCAGTTGCTGATGGAAGAGTAAGGCTGAGGCAAAGAGTAGGGGGAGCAAAGGTGATAACTAATTTGAAGAGAAAAAAGGTAGGAAAAAAAAGTTGAAATGCAAAATGATGCTCCTTGGCTAGAGCATTCTGTCTGCAAAGCATGCACCTGGTTAAATGTAGCATTTGGCACAACTGCAAAATAGCAGGAACTAATGAGAGTGGGGTGGGTAGGAACTTCCTACATCTTTCCTGCTGCTTCAAGTACTATGAAATGTCAAATCTGTGCCCCCATCTCATTGATGAGGTGTTGGCTCCAGGCCATGGGCAGGGTGGTAATTAACAATTAGCTGGGGAAAGAACAATATTAATAAGATAAATTATATCTAAGGAGATAGGAAGTGTGAGTGTTGGGGTGTATGGCAGTGAGGCTGGGACCCTTCTCCAATAGGGCAGCAGTGCTACAGAGCAGGAGAGCAGGAGGACTGAGAGCTCCAGTGTTGGGGTATGGGTTTGAGTGCTGTAGGAAGCCAGAGCTGTAGGGAGCAAGAGGTGGAGTTTGGTTGTGAGGAAATGAGGTGGTACAGGAGACAGTGGACATTTAGAGAATTTGTGCTGACATTGACTTTTGGAGAGGGAAGAGACAGAGATGAAAAGTTTGAACGGAGGTGTGGTGTCTGACTTTGGAGAAGAGCAAGAAACTGTAGAAGATTTATATGAGAAGAGAGGATGCAAGTCTTTCCTTGTAGCCAGTTTTCTATCCACATACTCAGTGTGTGATGCCAGGCATATGCTCTCTGTCTCTTGATGCAAAACTATGGCTCCCTTCTTGCTCTGTCCTCCCAGGGACCTCAGGGCTGTTGCTCTTCTAAGGCTTTCCATCCCTTCATATGACCCTTCCAGGCTGATATTAGCCCAGTAGGCTATGCAGCAGCCTTGTGTGGCAGGCTGTCCCAAGAAACCAGCCACAGAAGAGGAAAAACACCATACTCCCCCGTGCTTGGTGATACAGCCCACTGCACAGCAGACCATGGCTGTTACCATGGTGCTGCATCACAAGAGTGGCTGTCTCTGGTGTCACTCTCTGGCTGACACATGATACTTCTGTCTCGAGTCTTTTTCAGTTTTGGCTCCTGATCTCTGCCATGGGAATGAAAGGCGTTTACCTTTGTTTAGAAAAACTGCCGAGAGATCTGCCAGCTGAGACCTTGCAGTTCTGACCAAAGCCAATAATGGTCTGTTAACTCTGTCCCAGTGAAATGGACTTGTGTCCCCATTTAACTTTCCACCTGTCATTTGTGACTGATGCATGCTCACTGCCTGGGCAGAGCTGAGGAGGGATGTGGATGTGCCCATCCATTTCCAGCTCTCTGCCGCAACCCATTGCAGATTTGTTTAAGCAGAGGAAGTGATCCTGTTAGTACTTCTCTTCAGAGCAATGTTTGCATTTTTGACTGGAGCATTTCGGCCAGAGGCTGCTGTATGAACATGCCAGAGTTACAGGCCATATTTATCTCATTTTGGGAAGGAGAGTGGGGTGTTATACTTTACATTTGCCCAGCTCTGAAGGCTGCTTGTTGCATGTTGTAGCTGCAGCAGGCCTTCCCTGACTCGAGTTTTCCAGGTGCTGATAGTCCTGTAAAAAGCCGCTATCTACCCTACAAAAAAAACCAAACAAACAACAACAACAACAACAAAAAAAACCAAACAAAAAAAAAAAACACACAAAAAACCCCCAACAACAACAACAACAACAACAACAACAACACAACAAAAAAAACCACAAAAAACCCCCAAAAATTGAATAAATGTTCTTTTCCCCTCATCTCTCATTGGCTTTGTATCTGATGTGCAGTCTCAGTCCTCTGAACCATATGTAGCAGGATAAAGAAGACACTCATGAAAAAAGGAAAATTGTATAGGAGACTCAACAGGAATATGCCAGGGTCTAAGGAAGCCAAAACCACAAAGCCACCATATCTTGGCTAGAAATGTATGCTTGCCTTGATGATAGCATACCATACAGTTACAGTATTTGGAATCTCCTTTTGGAGGTCAAGATCGGAAAGATTTCTCTGAGACTGGCTAAGGCTTCCATAGAAAAAATAATGCTCTGTAGAATCACATATTGGTCAGGAGGGTAAAAGACCACCTGGACCATTTCTCTTCTGTTAAATAGCCATATCTCCTCACCTGTTGTGTTTGAATGCACTTTTGAACACCACTGCTGAAATTTATGCAAAACATTCTTTTTTCTTGTGGCTGATAGTCTAGATGTGTTACTTTGCTAATGAATCCATCTGGTTACCAAATGCAGGCAGAATGTAGGGATGACAGAAGGAATCAGTGAGTCTAGGGCAGATGAGACTCTGAGTGGAAGACTCCTAAGAGTAGCCATGCTTAGGCAGAAGTTTTTCACTTATTTTGAGATGGCCTTTGATAACTTGATTCAACAGATGAACATAAGGTTCTGTGCTTCAGCCTGAGAAAGAAAGGTGTCTCTTTCTTTATATGACTCCTTTGCTTTTCTACTAGCCACTGTATCCCCTGGGAAAGAGCTGGAGATGTGCATGCCAGATTGACTTGTGGGACTGATGATTCTGGTGTGATGCACGCTCTGTAGTACAAGGCAGTGTGTCCTTGTTAAGCTGGGGCAGAGTTAATTTCTTCTCAGTAGCTGTTACAGGGCTGGTTTTTGATTCAGTGTGAGAATGATGCTGATAACACACTAAAGGCTTGGTATTAGTTGTGGTTATCCTAAGTCAAAGGCGATTTTTCCCTTGTCCCATACTCTGCCAGGGAGGTGGTATGCAAATGAAAGTGGGAGGGAGCATGGCTGGGACAGGTGACCCGAGCTGGCCAAAGGGATGTTCCACACACAAAATGTCATGCCCGGTATATGAAATGGGGGGGAGTAAGCTGGAAGGGTGGATGATATGGTTTCAGGAAGGGAAGGTTTGGTCCACTCTGTGGGTGGTGAGTAATTGCATCATACATTACTTGTTTCTTTTTTATTATTGTTATTACTTACTGTTATTATTTTATTTTACTTTATCATCACTATTAGACTGTTCTTATCTCAATATACAGGCTTTACTTTGATTCTCCTTCCCATTCCACAGAGGTGAAGGAGGAGAGGGGAGGAGGCTGAGTGAACAGCTGCATGGTACCTAATTTCCATTTGGGCTTAAACCATGACACAGTGAAAGAACCCTTCCCTCATATTCTCCCAAAGTCAAATCTATCTTTGCCATATGGATGACATGGCAAAGAAACCAAAATGTGATTCTGTTCTTTATCCTTTATGTGGCAAGTTGGTGGAAGGGAAAGAGTCTTGGTGATTTGATCCCTAAAAACCTCCATCTTATGATTTAACGTGGCAAAGATCCAGACAGAGAAACAGCACCGAGCTCCTGGGAACCGGCTGACATTTCCTTTTCCCTGCCTCCACTGTTGGTGTTCCCCTTGTTGGAGTATCCTGAGTTCCTAGACCCAGCCTCTGGCTTGCCTGTCAGAAGCAGGATGGAGGGCTTTCCCCCATCCAGTGAGAAGGTTAGGTTGTACCCTTACGGCTGGGAAGCAGCAGGAGCAGGACTTGCTAGGGCTTGGTAGCCTAGGAACAACTGGCTATTTCTCTGTCACTTTTGGAGATCCTTGGGAAGAACATGGCCAACATCAGTCTGACTGGAACCCTTCCTCATGGTCTTCACTCTGGAAAATTTTAATAGGGCCCCTAGGTTACATCATGATTACTGCATTGGGCTGCCAACTTTTGGAGGGAGTTGGCAAAGAAAAGATTCAATAACTTGTCTCTGCCTTGGGTTCATCAATTCCATACAAACACCCAGGAGCTGTGGCTGCTTCTTAGGGAGGGGATGGCAGCCTGTTTAGAAGGTTGTACACACTACTGATGGCCTGATTTCAGGACCTTGCAGCCCTTTCTAAAGAGAAGGCCAAAGTGACAGATTTGCTAGACATGGGGAAGAGTAATGGTTAAGATTAAGAGAGGACGTGACAGCAGAGACCCATGAGGTAACCAAGAACCTTCCAAAGCTGGGATATTCAGCAGGATTTTCTGTATTCTTCAGTGTGACTCGGGCTAATAAGGAGATTTCTAAAGACTCACACAGCAGGGGACATACTGGGGCTGTGAAGTCCCTGGTTTTGGAAATAAATATAGAATTGGAGATCCTCAAACTCCGATAGATAGAAAAACAAATTTGAGATTTCCCATCAAATGGTCTAATTCTGGATAGTTATAGTGCTCCCTGGGCAGGGAATGTTGGTAATTTCTCCCAATGAACATGTCAGATGGAGGAGGGAGTGAAGTGAAATCTCTGGATTGTTTCCTGGCCACAGCAAGACTCTAGAGAATTGTCCATGAGTGAAGGAGCAGGACAAGAGTCAGTTAACCCATAAAAGGGAAGTTTCCAGGAGCTCTGGGTATAAGGCCAAACAAACGTGACAGCCTGTGAGGAAAAAGCAAAGTGAAGAATGTGGTTTGCAGCATACACCTTCTCACAGTGAAACTGGCTAACCAGCCAGTGTGTTCATGGGTCTGTTCCATGCTGTAGCTGTCACTCTGGGCCTTACTATAATGATTTATACCTGACTCTTTTAAAGAAATAACAGGAAGGTTACCATCTTTATACATGCCCAGTTTTTCTTACTCTGTACCTCACCTCCAAATTTGTTGTTCCCCTTGTGCTGTTGCACTTTCTTTTCCACCCTTAATTCAGAAAAAAAAATTGGTTGTGATGGTCATTATATTATTCTGAGTAAAATGGAAAAAAAAATGTTTTCCCAGCTGTGTCTAGAAAATCCAGACACACAAGGAAAATCCAATAAATGATTAACTCAGATTTTCCATCTGTAGATAGTGGTGTTTCTGGTTAGGCTTTTTAAATGGCATTATTTTTTTTTTTATATCGCTAGCCTTCTTATCCCTCAAGACAAAAGAGAGTCTCTGATTTGAAATGCAATGTCCTGAGAAAGGTTCTGGTGAGTACCTGGATGATTGCTTACTTGTCATTTTCTGCCTTTTGAATAAGGAAATATTATTTGGAAGTGAGTTTCCTGTACTACTTCCCTGTGAGAGGAGAATAATGAGCAAGACAGCAACATTTTTACTGGCAAAAAATTACTGATTTTATGCACTGGTTACTCTTTGCAGAATACTGATTTTAATACACCACTTTTTTATTTTTCCTTCTTAGTTTTTTTTTGTTGTTTTTTTTTTTTTTTTTTCCTTCATTATGGGGTGGTATAGTGAGCTAGGGTATTTTCAGCTGTGACTTTTTGACCCAGACAATTAAGGCTGTCTAACAAAGTGGTGGGAAGAGACTGGTGCCGTCTGGCTGGAACAGGCACTGACATAGCAATGCCCAGTCCATGCATCCACCTAGGTGCTGCCCTGCTGATGAGAGAAGCACCCTATGACCCCTGTGTTGTGACCAGAAGCAAGTTTGACCCATGGGTTATAGTCAGAAAACCAGGTTTGGTTTGCTGTCCTGCTTCCCACTCTGGTGGTCAAGTGTGAGCTTGCTTGGCAAGCACACCTTGGCAGCCCTTGACACTGCCTCTCTTACCCATTTTCCTGTTTATTGACCTCCTGGTTTTTATACTCAAGACTCTTTGCAAACAGGCAGTCCACCATAACCACTTTTTTTCCCTAGGTACCAATTTTTCTACCTGGCATACCCAAACTTGGTATTTTCAATACCATGATCTGGGCAATCTCAGCTGAGAGGGTTACTAGAGCACTTTTGGCCTTGCAAGGCTCCACTCCTCCAAATACCCCCAGCAACTGCCTTTGCAGTTTGGCCACTTCTCAGACAAATGCCCCTTATCCAAGCTGTAGGATCAGCTGTCCCTCATGGTGCTTTCACACTTCTTTCTGCTGCAGCCACCAGCTTCTGAGATTGTCTCCCATTTCACGTGCCCTGCTCAACCTGAGCCTGCACCCATGCAAGTCACCTTCCCAGTGCTGGCTCCCTGCTCCCCATCATTGCCCATGGCTGGGGAATTTGGAGCAGCTTAGCCACTGCACAGGCTGGACTTGACTGTTTGCCATCTTCTGAATTTCTGGTTTTTTTAAAATTTCTATTTGGGTTGTGTAAAAATACATGCTGTATGCTCACAACTAAATTCTTTAACAATTAAGAGCGCTCTCTAACTTTGACACGTAGCTCGTAACTAATAAGAATGGGCAACGAGACCAGCTCCTTTCTAATGCCTTTATTAAGATCAGCTCCAGGTGAGGGCTCGAGGAGTTACACCCACCGCTGCCGCTCCCGATGAATGATGCTGGGGACACGGTGTTCCGCTTTGCAGCACAGCAGAGCTGGGACTTCCATCCTCGCGAGAGTCTCTGCGAAGCTGTTACTAGGTGTGTGGTATAGGGATGTCTTTCTGGTCGAGTGCTGTTCAAGTTATGGTGACGAGGTGGAATCCAGGTTTGATTGGTGTGAGGTGCTCTATGGTTTTGCTGACCCAGAGTGGTTTTTCTTAATCCTTGGTCTTGTGTTGTCTCGTTGCTTTTAGGGGGTTTATATCCATGCTTTTATATCCATTCCACTCTTTCTGGGTGCTGAGGTCCATGGGAGTCTCCTTCATTTAGATGCCGGGTGGTGTCATCGGTTGCCATGCGGGAGGCAGCAGGGCGGGAAGCGGCAGGGCTCGGCAAGGGGCAGGGCTCGGGAGGCAGCAGGGCGGGGATGGGTACTCGACGGGGAAGAGTACAATTCTAAAGGAAGGGGTTTTGAGGTAAGTAGCATTTATGAGGGGAAGCAGTACAATAACAATGGGTATAGGGTAAACAGTATTTAACAAAGCAGACCTTTCAATAGGTATGAGATAATGAGATGAGTAGCCTTTAACCGAGAGAAGGCAGGTATGGGGTAAACGGTATTTAACAAAGGATATCTTTCAATAGGTATAAGGTAACAAGGTAACCAGTATTTAACTGAGAGAAGGCACTTTACAGTAGAAATATTTAACTGAGTTTAGAAACTTGTATTTTATTTCTTACAGTAACTACTTAGCAAACTGTCAGGTTTTGTGTCAGCTTTTTGTGACTTTTCTTTTTTTAATATAACTACCAGGAAATTTATATCAAGTGTTTGGAGGAAAAATACAGATTTCCTTCATTAATGTACTAACCCCACCACATTTCTCTGCTGATTACTCATTCACAGAAATATTTTAGGATTTAATAGGGCCCTTCTGCAGAAAACAATGATCAGCGGTGTAAGAAACACCAGTTTGTGCCAATTTCAAGACTCCATCACCCTCTTTTGCAGAGAAGCTAACCAAGAGCTAGATGCACACGCGGAAGAGGCTTGCAGGACCATCCTGCCACAGGCTGGCAAATGCTCTCCTTTCCCAGTCTTTCGAACAGAGCATATTCCTGGCAGCCTAAATGTCTGGGTGACTCAGGCTAGATGCCAGGATCAAAGAGAAAAGGTCAAATTTCTCTCAACACAAATAGTGGGGGAAAAGCTTCAAACTGGAGTGCAGTGGCTGCATCAGCAACCTAGGTGCCCAGGGCAGGGGGATGTGCCTTGCAATGGACATGACCAGTCCCGCACTCCAGCCCTGCTTTTGCTCCCAGCTGCCTCCCGGCCTGCAGTCGCATGACCTCAGCCTGTCAGGGAAGAGGCAGGCAGAATGGATCAACTCCCCGGAGATTCAGGCGCTGGGTGGTTTCTTTTTCCGCTGCATTAGCCATTTCAGATGGGGCACAGATGGGGAATCAGCAGCCTGTGCCTCCAGACCGACTCCCGGGGCCCCCAGGGTGTCTGACAGATGGGACAAAACCCTGGCGGGGCCAGAACATGTTTGGCATCACAGCTGTGGCTGGGGGAGAGGAGAGGGGTGAAGCCCTTCAGCACATCACCCAGCCCTGCCAGCACAATTCAGCCACAGACGATAGGCACGGAGGAGCTGCATCACAGGGACCTCTTCGGGACCCGTGCCAGCTATTTTCACCCACCTGTTCCCAAAGGACAGAAACGACTGGATTGGAGTGCTGCTGAGCAGGGCAGGGGACAGGTCCTGCGCTGCTCCTGGGATGGATGGTTAGAGACAGCCTGTGGTGCTGGGGAGCAGGCGAGAGGATTAGGATAGGGAGAGGGGAAGTTGTAGAGAAAGAAGAGAATGCATTCTGAAATACAGTGTACACCACTGGCACCCAGACGACAGAGGCAGTGCAAGTCTGCTGCCAGATGATGTGGGTGTAAAAGCAGGATCACTACTATTTGGGTAAACATGGAGCTGGAAGTGGTGAGAAATCGTGGATTCAGTCTAGGAGAAGCAGTGTGAACTCTGCATGCCATAGCCCTATTGTGAAGAACATGGAGGGGTGCTGCTGGATGGAGGCCCCAGACAAGCTGGAAGAGCCCAGAGATGGTGCTGCTACTCCTGTCTTATTGCCAAACGGGGAAAGCTTTAGGCCAGGGTGCTGCAAGCATTATGCCTGGACATACTTTTATCCTGCTGGAAATAGATTTTTTTTCCCCATGGGGCTGAAGAAAAGCTGGTATCGCCCAGTGCTGGCAGGGAGGGTGGCTCTGGCACTGAGCTGTGAAGCCAGCGGGGAACAAAGCAGGGCTGTCTCTTCAGCCACACAGGTGCTGCTCTGTCTGGATGTGGTACTTAGGTCAGTGACTTCATAGTGGTGCACTACTACCACCACCACTGTCCAAAGCCTTTCAGAAGAGCACAGCATTAGACAACAACCTTACCTACCACCTAACACACAGGGTTTTTTTACCCATGATAAGAATGAAGCAAACATACACTGTGTTCAATGCCTCCTGGTCCTCAGAGATTGTTCCAGAAAGCCTATCCTCAAGTCTGATTGGTTAAAACCAAAGAAGTTTTCAGCTGCCACTGAACAAAAACAGATATACTGAACTTACAGAAACTGACAGCGTTCTTTATTCAGTCTGCCAGCTACTTGTGTGGTTAACTCTTCTAACTGGACTAATGAGATCTGGGGGTATTTTCTAAGGCACAGCTCTTGACAGGGAAACCCCACTTTTACTTAAAAGAACAAGGCTCAGAGGTCCTATTTAGAGAAATTCTAATGATGTGGCTGAGTGCGCTAAAATCTGAGGATGCAAGAGAGCTTCCAGCGAACTGTGAAAAAAACAAAAGTGGAAAATCAGTTTCGAGCGTTCAGATGGGGTTACTCCGAAGACATCTGCGCTCTTCTGCTTTTTGAAGTCGGACTGCGAGGGAAAGCCCCAGGGCTTTCTGAAGCCTTTGGTAGAAAAGGCTTCTGCTTTTTCTTTTTTTTTTTTTTTTTTTTTTTTTTTCCCTCTCCCCCCCCCCCCCCCCCCCAACTGCGAGCCGCAGTGAGGGGATTTAAGAGCAGAGTACGGCATGTCCTAGCCCCCGCGGGCTTTGGAGGTGTTCCTGCCCAGCGCTGCTGCTGCCGGCACGCGGTCTAGGTTGTGCTTTTCAGTCTATGGCTTTGCTAATCCTGAAATAATTCCTTTTTTTTTTCCCCCCTTCCTTTTTTTCTTTTTTTAAAATCTTTTCAAGGAGCACGTGGTCCACTCCACTCCCCTCCCCTTCATCGCGCCGACCCCCGCCCCCGTCTCCCTTGCCCTCCCCTCCCGGGCCGCCGCCCCGCCCCGCCGGGCTCGGCCCGGCCCCGCTGCCCGGTCCGCGCCGTTCCGCGCCCACCGCGCTGCCCGGCTCCGCTGCGGGCCGGGGGTACCACGGCCCGGCCCGGCTCGGCGCGGCCCGGCAAGAGGGCGGCTGCGATCCACCGTGGCCGGCGATGGGAGATGGAGGGAGCCGGCGGTGCGGTAAGGAGCGGCGTGTGTGCCCGTGCGGGTGCGGGTGTTGCGCTCAGCCGGAGGCACTTTTTCCCATTTACTTTTGCATTTTTTTCTTTTTCCTTTCCACCTCCCCCTTTCTTTTTTAATCTTTCTGTTTTCTTTTTGTTGCCCTTTCCTTTCTTCTTTCTTCCCTTACCCCTTTTCCTCTTTCCTTTTATTGTTTTCCTTTTCTCCTCAATTTCTTTCTCTCTCTCTTTTTTTTTATTTTTTTTTTTTAAATTTTTTTCATTTTTTTTTTTTAAATCCTTTTCGCAGTTCACTAAGGGGAAAAGCTCGGAGCCCACTTCTGCGCTCGTAACTGCTAGATCCCGTGAGACCCCAGCTGCAGCGGGGAAGCGGCACTCAGGGCTGGGACCCTGAGCTTGCAAATGGTGCAGTTCGTTTTGCTTGTGTCTCCGAGTAACTTATCTCTGTAACACATCAGCACTGTTGCTGCACTGACAAGCTCTCTCAATCTAGCGAAATTCTTGAATTAAACAAGACGTTGTCAGAAAAGTCAGCGTTTGGCTGGGTACTAGCGTTGCACTTTCAGGGCAGGAGTGGGGTTTAGATGATTTCACCGAAAGTGTAAAACTGTGGAATATTAAACTATGCAAGCATGCTTCTGTGCAATTGAAGTGCTATCTTCATCCTTTCTCCCGGGAACTGGAGCTGCACTTTTCAATGGGAACATAAGCATACAATTGCAATGAGTCTGAACCTCACACAAACCCGCTGAAGTTGATAACACCCTTATAGGTATTTCCGTGCTAGAAACATCAATTACCTGGCTCCCGCGGGTCCAGTTAGTAGACTGTCAGGCAAAGCCACATGTATATGTTATTGAAGTGATGTGGGTGTTTAGTAGGCAACTGCAAGTACTATTAGTTTTGTAACTTCAGTCACACTTTAATTCTGTTTGTGCATAGGACCATTAACACGGAAAGTCAAATGCAGTATTTGTAATGGAACTGGAGGTTGCATACCCAGTGTTTGAAGCAACTGTAATAGACCGCTTGAGAGTCATCCAAGCCTTTCTGGTTTAGCTAGTAGAAAGAAGCCTCTTTCTACTCCAAGTGCTTTTTCATCGGTCACATCCTTAGTTGATGTGTTTCAGCACATGAAATGCTCTCTGTCTTAGCTCTGTTAATTTACACCGAGTTGGTTTTGGGGCATGCTTTTGATGGAAGAGAGATGAGGTTAACCATGTAGGAGACCCTGTGCAAATGGTCCCATTCAGTTAGAGCCTTGGTTCATTGGAGAGTGTAAGAACATCCTTTGTGGTAGTGGGGATGTTAAAAAAAATCCAAGAAATTTATATACTGTTCTTTTCAAAACTTGAAACAAGTTTTGAAACAAAAAAACTAGGACTTCTTAATCCATACAGAAAATTCTTGCACAACTGACCTGTGTGAAAGTGGTTCTCTTGTGCTGTTTGTGCTTAAGTGGATTGTTTGATTTACTATTTCCAATTTTCAAATTGATCTCTGTGCCATCAAAGTGAGAAGGAAAAGAGCTGTGAGGATCTTAATGAATGTGCTAGTGGCTTTTTTTTTTTCCCTGAAAATCCTTCTTTTACTGTTGTCAAGGTGCATCGCTGAAAGACGTGGATGTTGTTCAGAGTATTTTCCCTCCCTGCCTCCACACCAACACAGTCCTTTCTGTTCTTGCTCATCACACCAGGGAAGTCTGGCAATTGATTTTGCAGCTTTGATATAAGAGATGGTTTGGGGTTTGATCCCTGTGGGCTGAAGAGGGAGGCTCTCTGCGGGAGTGCCAGGAAGCATCTCTGCAGGCACTTGTCTGCATGTGTGTGTTCTGAGACAAGAGCTGGAAGATACAGCGTTTAGGCAGCACAAGTTGTACACCACACAAGGCCACCAGTGCTAAAGTAAGGGTGCTTGGGCTGTGGCTGACAAACTGTCTTTGTGCATGCACAGTAGCTGATTGCTTGAAACCGTCCCTGCTTCATGGAGAGACAGACTGGCAGACCTGAGGGCTGCAGTGGTTTTTCTCAGGCATGTGTTTCTCTTTGGAGAACCTCTGTTTGCTTGCAAGGGTCTTGAGAGAAAGCAAGAGGCTGGGGTACTGCTGAGTGCTGATTTAAAGGTAATTTAGAGATAGCCCAATGTAGTGGCCTAGTGAAGGCAGCCCAAGAAAAGGAGGGAGGGGGTTGTGTCTGCAGGGTAAGATTATATGGGTGGGTCCCCAGGGTACTGGGGAGCCATCTGCCAAGCTACTGTTCTTCAGCTGAGGCTGGACAAACCTGTGAACTGCTGCCAAAACCCAAAGATTGGGGCTGTCAGAGTATCCTGCTCCAGATCAGCTTTGCCTTGAGAGTGCTGAGGATCCCCAGGGTGTAGCAGCTGTTAGAGTTGCTTGGTGTGAGTCTTGTTGAGCTCCCCCAGCAAAGGTGGGAGAATGTTCCTGGGTTCAGCAGAGACATATGCCACCCACCATCCTTGAAGGGACATTTCCTTGCAAATGGTCCCTGATGGAGAGCTGGCTTGTGGTGGAGCAGGGATTTCTCGATCTGCCTGTCCCACCCAGACCTGCTCTGTGACCTAGGTGGTTCATTGCATCCTGGTGGGTTGTAAAATTGTGTGTGGCTCCTTCCATCTGGGAGTTTGGCTGAGAAGGGGGATGTGTGCTAGGGAGCTTCTCTGGACAGTCACTATACAGCAAAGTGGGTTTGCAGATAAACAAATTTAGGTCTTGTGCAATTTGTGTCCTAAACTTCTGAATATCTTTCTAAATGGATTGATGCCCTCTAAACCCCATGATCACAGAGACTATTTCCAGACCTTATTTTCCAGTTTGTAGTGATGTGAAATTTGGGTTGGGGGGTGTGTGTTAGATGAAAAAAGCTGTTCGAGACCAGCTCGAAGCGTCTGCCTGACACTTTCATTCTGGATGTAAGTGTTCCAGTACTCTCAGGAATGGCGCTGTTCGAAGTATACTTCTGCAGTATGTGTCGAGATACTTTTCTGAGTGCAGCTCCTCCTTGCTCTGAGATGTTTCTTGCTGTTTTGCCAGCTTCTGTTTGAGACCACAGACTCCTGTGATGCTAATGCATCCAAACATTTATTCACTGCATTAAAGAGATGCGCAAGACAGGTTATGGATGGTGCTTGAAAGCAGGGTGGGGTGAGAGCTAGACCTCTGGGTTCTGGCTTGGTTGCTACAGGGTTGAATCAGGAGTCAGAGCAGCTCGGTTATTATCTAGCCCTTGAAGCTTGAATGGCTCCTGAATTGACTGTACTTCCTGGATGCTGTAAGTAAAAAAACCTGTTTGGGCACTGGATCAGGCTGTCGTCAGGGATAAAGCTGTCCATCAGAGTGTGAGCACTGCATTTCCACCTCCACTGAGTACCTCAGCCACCAGTGATGGCTGTGGGAAGGATGTGGCGTTTGCTGTGGCTTCCTTTGCTAACTGCACGAAAAGATTTTCAGTGTTGCAAGTGCTGGGCTAAGCCAAAGAAAACCAGGCTGGAGCTGGCTTCTGAACACAGCCTGCAAGGGTAGAAACACACTGGTCACTGCCACGCTTGCCAAGAACATCACGTCATAGCCACAGCAACTTTTTTGCTGCCTGGTGAAAGGATTGTCTTGCCCAGGACCACGGGTTGGACTTGATGATCACGATCCAACTCAGTGTATTTTATGATTCTGTGACTGAAAAGAGGCTGTTGTCTTGAAACTGTGTTGCAGTAGTTTGAGAATAGTTTTAAGAAAACAACCTAAATGGCACAGAATACATAACACAAGCCTCCCTTTTTGCAGAAGCAATGAGTGGGGCTTGCTTTCTCTTTTTGGCATGAAATGGCACAGTGGAAGAGGTGGCTTAGAGCGTACTCATTTTTTTTTTACAACAGTTTTCAAATGGAAGTGTCATTTGAGCAATAACTGCATCTCCCAGGCTGAATGAATGCCAAGTGTGATGGCAAGATGCACTTAGGCCTGGGATATGTCTGCATGTCAGTGCTAACAGAAGAATGCTTGCCAGGGAAGCCCTGTTCTCAAGAGGAAACAAATTCTAGTACCAGCAAGTTCTGGTTGTTGTCAGTTGTCTTGTCTGTGGACTTGCTGTGACTTAATGAGGAAGAAAGAAGAGGTATTAACTTCCTCACCAGTGGAACATGAGCGCCAGCTGGCCTGTGTTGTGCTGCTTGTGGGGGATGAAACATCTCTGATGTCTTCTGCCTTCCTACCACAGCTGAAACCACTTGCAGGGCCATAGCTGCCCGACAGTGCTGCAGTCCTTAAGGTGCACTTTCTTAGCAAGCAAACCGTCTTACAATATTTTGCGTACCCTAGTGCCTGCCCATCAGGAGAAATTTGCTGATGTGTCTTCTTGCTTCTGCCTCAATTGTGCCAGAGATAAGATGGCTCAGATCAAACTTCAGTCAAATTTCTGTTCCAAAAATCTTCTGTTAAATCTAGGTAAGGCTCAGAAAAAACTGCTGAGGTGAGAGCTGTAAAATTAATTTAAATATGTGATATGAAATAATCATGCAGAATCAATAAGCTATGTCTAAGTTTGCAGGAGATACATACCCCTTTTTGTGTGCTCCATTGCTGTGTTGTAATTCTACAGTCTGCGCTTGCCACAGAGAAAATGCAGATTTTTTTCACTTTTGCAAATGTTAATTCTTCCACTGTAGAGTGGTCTGATGGTTGGGTGTGGGGTGTTTTTGTTTGTTGGTTTGGGTTTGTTGTTTTTTTTTTTTTTTTTTTTTTTTTTTTTTTTTTTTTTTTACCTATTCACAGAAATGGAATATTTTAATGACTTGGGGATGCTATCTTAAACTATGTTTATAACATGGATTTGAAAAATGAAGATGAGCTCCTCAAAACCCTGTTTTTCCATCCATAAAAGCAGTGTATATTTAGCTGGACATAAAGAATGTATAGAACACAGCAAAGGATGCTCTCTGTAAATTTTCAAGGGACAGCAGATGTTGGCTAGGGGTTTGGGAAGAATTTAGTTGGTTAAAGATACAGAACTAACTTCTGGTAGGCTCATAAGGCATTTAGGTATATTCAAATTTTAGCTTCCATGGAGTATGTGGAGCCGACCTGTAGCCTGTCTAAACATTGTTCTGCCATCTGAGATGCCTAAAGACAATGGAAGCACCCTACCTGCTGAAGAGAAGCAGTCTGTCAGTTTGCTAAATATACTGGAACAGATTGAACAAAAACAGTAAATGCAATGTCTACTACATGCATCACCGAATTCTCTGGATAAAATATACTGTCTTTGCGCAGTTTTTCTTAAATCATATCGTTACCCCAATGCTTTTTGACATAACTTGGGAAAAAATACTTGCACTGTGGCTTTATAAAAGTTTGGGGTGTTTTTCACTATCTCTATGTGTTATGTCTAAGAACATGGTGGTTCAGACAGTGAGCTAAAGCCTTTTTCTCAGAGCGCTTGTTTTGATTCTTGTACATACCTTAGAAATAATGCCTCGATATCCAAAGGTCCATACAGCATGCATCAAAAATCACTGACTTGGCAAATACAAAATGCTGAGTGACCTTTATTGGTAAAGTGTAATCATACAGACTTTGAATTAATATGCTGTCCACAGTCATGCAGTTACAGCTCTGTCTTGGTTCAGATAGACAGGTATCTGTTGGAGAGGGTTGGAGTCTCCCTTAAAATGTAAGCCCCTCCCCCCTTTTCCAAATTATCATAAATTTGCAATTAAAAGGCTGTCAGGCAAAGATTTTGGGAATAGGTATAGCAGTTCTTTACTAGGGATATAAAAATACAGATGTTGTAGTACAGAAGAATAAGCAAACAAACAAACAAGAAATCCTAGAAAACCCTGACAGTCAGAAATACAACCTGACACCCTGTTGGTCAGGGTGTTGGAAGCAGTCCACAGTAAGCCCTCCTGGAGTGGCAGATGTGGTTCTGTTGGAGTAGAGATGGTCCTCTTGAAAAAAATAGGGGTCCAGTAATGGTGAGATGGGTCCGGTCTTCCTCCAGGGATCCGGTGGAAAAACTGGATCCCTAGTGGGACTGTGGCTCCTTTTTATCTAGGGTAAGATGGTTTGGCTCCTCCTCCCTGTGTGGAGCAGCTTACAAGAGTGCACTGTAATGTGTAATGTCATTGATGAGCTCTTAATGGTCCATTAGCAGAAGACATTCCCATGGAAGTAGTGAAACAATGAAGAGAGATAAGTAGCACTCCACCATCTGATAAGTGACACTGACCCATTTGAGCAAAGATAAGCAATTCTGCTCCACCCAGATGAAATAGAATAACATGCTCTTTACAAAACCCATGACAAGCTCAGACAGCGTCAGCCTTTGCATAATAAAAAGCATTTAATTCTGTGTAACAGCTGACTTCTTCGTAACAACTTCAATGAAACAACAAAGCAAACATTTCTTTAAGGGGAGAAAAACTCAAGTGCAGGTCTAAAACAAGGTGGCCAGACTGGAAACAAATTTTACCTGCTTGATACTGCTGCTAAGGCATTAATTTGAGGGTTTTTTGTCTCTGTTTCCAGTTTCTTATTCTAAGCAGCAAGTCCTTTGCTTAATTTCTGAACTGAGCCTCTCTTTAGACACTGAATTTCTGTGAAGTTTGCCTTTGCGTAGGGAGAGCAGCTTTGATAGTATCTGCACCCTTTCAGTTTTGCTCTCTCCAGCCTGACTGCTTCCTGTGAGGCTACTTATAGTAAACAAATCTTGTAGTGCTGGGAATAATGGCATAGGAAGCCTGCAGTGCCCTGGTGCCTTTCAGTGATCCCTGGAGTAGGCTGTGGAGTGTGTTTTAGTGATGACTCAAGAGGAGTTGGCTGGATGGTACCAAGCCTGAGGTCTCTCCAGTCCACGGCCTGGGTGAGCAGATTATAGTGACTCACTGCACTGGTGTGGATTCAAGGCTGCTTTAGCCCAGGAGCATGTATGTTGGTCATGGAGGTCAGCAGATGCCAAGGAAGAGTTCAGCTTAGAGATTCATGAGATGGATGTGATTTCTATATTGTTGCGGGTTTGTATCTCTTGAGCTTGTTCACCCTCCTCATCAGATATTACACTGTGACATTGCTTTGCAAGGAGGTTGGTGGTTTTGACTACAAGCTGTACAGGAACCATGTCCTTTTTGGTGTGGTGCTGACTCCCAGTACCTTCTTTTGTTGTCTTCTGGCTGTTGCATTAAAAAAAAGGTGCTGAATTTCTGATTGTTCTTTGCTTTTTTCAGACCTCTTATCACTGCAAGCACCCCTGCCACATCTCTCAGTTGCCTCGTAGCTGAAAAGTCTTTCATGATCCTCTCTAAAGTCCTGACTTCTCCGCTAGAAAACAGCTATAGGCAGTGGTCTCACACAAGCCTGTTTTTTCCTTTCTACCTTCTGGCTTTCTATACATATACCTGCGCCTCCTGGTAGTTAGGAATCAGTTTAAAACCCAGGCTGAGATTTCTTCTCTTTCAAAACCTTGGCTAGCATTAAGCTTTAGCAGCTCCAGCCGAGATTAAACCATGCAAATCTCCCATTCTTTTGAATTTTAATCTATTTTACTAATGCTTTAATTCAAGAATTGCAAATATGTGTATTAGTGTGAGGAGGGATGAGGAAAACACAAGTATGGTATATGAGGTCACGTGGAATTAAGCACTACAACCCTTGCTAGTGGTCTTACTGTGAGCATCCACACTCTTCCTGTGATGTCGGTGCACTAGGTTTCACCAGTTAGCAAGTTTATTTTAATGCCAGCTTTCTGTATTTAATCCTGTTACTTGGGAAAGTGAATTTAAAAAAGCTCAACGGGCATAGTCTTTTCAGAACAATTGGTACGACTTGTCAAAAGCAGTGAAGCTTGCTAAGCTTTTGGCCACGCAGGGATGAAGTGACAGCAGAGGCAGGGCTCTCAATGCTGGGTTCTGTAAAGACTTGTCCATGACATTGCAACTTGCTTGAGAAAGTTTTAAAATCTGTGGGAATCTTCTGTCCATCATTCCTGCTGAGAGCATAAGCTTACTGTATCGGGGTATTTGATAGGATGCTGACAGGCAATTGAATTTTTTGTTACTAGAGATATTGGTGAAGCAGTGAGAATGGAACAAGCATAGCCTGAGATTAGAAATGGTCCAGGTGTGGCTGTGAAGTTTTCCATAGTAGAATGTGATTTACAGGCATTCTTCAAGGCTTTTTTCTGCTTTCTTGCAATACTGCAGCGTTTCCCCAGTAGCCTCAATGAAACCTCCAAAAGGTGCTGCCAGTGCAGGGACTGTTGCCTGCTGTCAGGGAGCTGACATCCAGTGGTGGTATGGTTGAGGGGGAAGGCAGGGAGCTCTGGGAAACAGAGCTGTTCACATGTGAAAGCGTGTAAAACTGAGACTTCCTCATGGTATGGCTTAGCTGTGGAGATACGCTGGAGGACACTTGCACCTGTCTGTCCCAGCTAATTGTTCTTCAAGAATGCTCCTTAGGTCCCTTCCTTCTGGTGTTTCCCCTTAGCATGAGTGGTCTCTTGCTGTCCAGAATTTTGGTTGACTCTTGCTCCCTGAAGACTAGTGCTTGAGCACCCATGCTGTTCTGCTTTTTCTCAAGCACTTTTCCCAGGTCTCCTGGAAGGAGTGGGTCTGTCTTAACAGCATTTGTCCTCTCAGGGACTCTGAAAAATTCCAGACTGGAATTTGCCATTTAATTATCTGCTCCTTTGAATACTTCCTCCTTATTATTAGACGTTTTCAAAGAAAATGTATGGTCTTAAATGTGAATGCTTCAGGAGGCATGGGTTTATACTGTTCCTTTGTGCTTGGACTGACCTGTTCCTTGTCAGCAGCTGCAGACAATGTTATCCCAGTCCACTGAGACAGATCCCAGCTTTCTTGTCAGCTCAGCTGAAAACGGTGGTGCGATAGCAAGAACTTGATATTCTTCATTTAAAGCTCTGTGACATGTAGGTATGTGTCTTGGTTTGAGACAAGTTAGGAGGAAATGTTCACCCCAAGACAGTATGAAAAGAAAAAAATGGCCCCAAGATCATAACCAGAACCTCGGTGAAAGTCGAAAGAGGATGCTTGGTTGCTTTTCTTCTGTGGAGAAAGGAGAAGCATTTTCTTCAGCTTTTTATGACTCACTCCAGCTATCTAAAATTCACTGGGATTTTTGGAGGGCAGTTTGAGGGGAGCTTATGAATTGAAATGAAATTCATCCAGAAAGAGAAACTGTGCTTCAGGAAAGGCAGCACCTGGCTCTCATCAGGAGCTAAAGACACCTCTCAAGGGTGAATTGTGGGAACAGTTTCTCCTTGCAGATACTGATCTGCTGCTCCATTCACACATCCAGACAGCAGAGCAGAGGCAATGTGTGTGCGTGGTGCCGGGCTGACTTATCTGTCCTTGGCATCTCCTGCTGGGGTAGCAGGAACCCTGTGATCTTAGCATCCTGCTGCTGTTCAGTTCAGTGCTGAGACATTGATTCAGCAGCTTCATTCCTGTGCTGGCCTGAAACCACCACAAGCACCACGGGCTTGTCCTAAAGAATCTTTCTGCTCCCTAAGCATGAAACAGAAGGCTAGCTAGGCGGGACTACTGTTGACCCATGCCAGTGCCTTGGGTGAGGTCAATAGAAACTGGTCCAATTTGTTGGCAGGTCTGAGGGGTGCAAACTGCCAAGTGCAAACTAATGCAGCCTCATAAATGTTATCTGAAATTTACTGAGAGGCAAATGCAGCCTTCCTAACTCCTGACCAAGAGCTATGACCTAGAGAAGTAGGCTTGATCAAACATGTTCAAACAGGCAGAAAGCACTGCAAGAGTGATGAACAAATGGGTAGGAACTTGCTGCCTCTCTGCCCAGAGCATCACTGGAGTGAAAAATAATATGTATATGGCTTATGAGAAATGTATGTACAGCTGGGCTGATTTAAGGGTATTGGTGCTCTAAGCGTCACCCTCGCCAGCAGTGACAAAGACGAGATGCATCAAAAGTGGTGGTTAAAGCCCTCTGAGGGAAGCACTTATGAAATGAGCTGACCTGGATGCAGATTTCTTTGCCCTTGAGCTGAGAGAGAAGGCTTAAGCAGGAGTTTTATATCCCTTTCAATCTTGCTCGTATTTAATCTTTGCTAATGCAGCTTGAAAGTGCCATGAATGTTTGTCCAGCCCATTCCTGGGCTCCTGGTTTCAGGGCATCTTGACTTCTGCAAGGCTTGGGTGAGTGTTAGATTGCAAGAAAGAAAGGAGAGCACATGTTGTCTCTTGATTTGGACATTGGTAAAGCAATAGTCTTAAAAACTAGCTGTGACTTCAACGCATCCTCGTTCTTTCCTGCTCTTGCATTTTTTAAAATATTTCTTGTTTGGATGAAATATGGTAAATTTACCCTTAAGTCTGGATCTGGACTTCCTTTATACATCCTTTTAGTGCTCTGACAACCTAAATAGATGTTAAATACAGCTGTTCCCATACAAAAGCCAGTATCTGTAATTCTCATCAGCAGTGTAGAGCCCTTCTAAAAATCAAGTTACCCCTTTCAGATTGAAAGACTAAGATCTTGCAGCCTCTGTTTAGGCACCTAACTCTGATAAATGATGTCCTATACACTGAAACGCCATTAATTTGACAATTTACTTGTGACTGTTACTGGATGATGCACAGAGTGCTGTGAGCTGGAGTTTTCTTCTTTGCCTTCCAATAAGGTGCAGGCAAATAGAGATCCTTGGAACATGTGTTTGCTGTCAGGGATGCTCACTGCAGCAGATGTCTGTGAAATCTCAAAGAGCAAGGCTGAGGGATGGAGAAGCAGTGTCCCAGAGGGGTATAGATCAGAAATTCCTTACTGCTCAGGAACTGGACTGTTTGGTTCATTTTATTTTCCTTTTCATTCATCTGTCACTAGGATTTGGCACCAGCTAGTTGTTAGCCATCCCATCCCTTCACATCCATCTGAGTAGGCTGAATTTTTGTCTGGCTTTGTAAGCTACTCCTGTCTGAGCTGTTGCAGACAAAACCTTCTCCTGTGTACTCTGGCTCCAGCTACTCCTTTTCTAGCCCTCCCTACCTCCCTGCCAGGGAATGAATGCAGCCCTGTAAAGGCTGGACAGACGTGGAGATTTCTTCCAAGCTCATTTTGTCATGCTTGTGATAGTCATCTTTGTACTAGAAAGCCCTTTATCTGTTCCATCACATCTTTACCAAAGGATTGGATAGGCTGGTAGCACGTGCATCTGCGTACTGGAAGCCCTAGTGCAGAGTAGTTGGACTAGGGAATGGCAAATAAATTAGTCCAAGACCCCTGTGTAAGATCTGCCGTCGACTTAGGGCAGAATGTTGGACTACATCTTGCAGAACTGGCACAGTGCAGAAAGGCAGGAGAAGAAATCGGTGTAAAAGGCCAGGAGAACCTGGAGCAAAACCATTCTAGAGCATGGGGCAAGATAGCTATTCGTCAATATGCTCTTGGAAGAAAATGTAATTGTTGGACAGATGGCATTGGAGGAATATATGGATTTGTGATTCCATCCATCTCTATTTAAAGAGCCGTGGCTATGGGTTCCTGTGAATTATGTGTCCCTTGTGCTTTGAACTTCTGTTTGTATCTGACGCTTATCCTGAGGTATTTGATAGAAATGCATAAAAGTTATTATTGTCCTGGGGGGCAGAATGTTCCGTTTAACTTTGTTTTTTAAAGACTGTTTTTGTAAGCTAATGCTTCCACCAATGTAAACCATGCCGTGGCTTGCTACGCCACAACAATTTTCTGCCTCATATGAATATAAAGTTCACTGAAGAATTTATAGAGTTAGTGATTTAGTTTATCTGTCACTTCAAACAGAAGAATTACGGGCTCTGTCTTGCCCAGCTGGGAAGAAACTTAATGCTGACTCTAGATAGTTTTTGTACTACAGTTTATTGCTGGTGTGTGCTTTATCTTATAGATTTGTTTTGTCCCTACCTGTTCAGAAAAGTATTTTGATCTTAGTCCTGTAGCCTTTCTGTCTTCTGAGAAACTGGATCTTCACTCTGTCAGAGTGTTTCTTACAAGAAGGGAGCAGTGGGAAGGTGCTGGTGGCATCAGGCCTGGGTAGAATAGGTTGCTCAATCCATCTGTCCATCCACTCCTCCAAGTGCTCCCCTGCTCAGTGGGTTCACCACCCTGTGTCCCCTCCCTGCCTCCTGGCCAGATAAGCAGGTTTGACTTGTATGGTATGATTGTAAAACCAAGTTGGGCTCTTGTCTTGACCTACACAGTGGTGGTCATGCATGGGCTGCCCAACAGGGACCCTTGGACCCTTGGACTCCTACATGCTTGCATCCTTCTTCCCTTTTTTAATCATCCTTGTTGTAGCCCTTGCTCCTCACTTTCTCTGCACCACTCTCTTTTCAAAGAAACAGTCTGCCTCATTTCTGGTTTTCCCATGAATCCCAGTTTTATGACATACATACTCAAATTTGCTATTTCTGATAGAATTCCTGTGATATTTTTAACCCCAATTGGTCTTATTGAGATAGTTGGCCATTGCTGCTGATCTTTCAGTGGGTAAGCTGGCTAAAGAGTAGGCAAAGAGTGGTTGGGTGTTCTAACATCTCTGTTAGATCTTTGCTCTTAATACTGAATTTCTTGGGTTCAGTGACACACAGGTGAGCTCTTCAAACATGCTCTGAGTTGGCCCATGTCTACTCTGCTTGGTATTGGTGGTAGCAGAGTGAAATGGATACTTCAGAAATGGTGGCTGAAGGAATTTCGTATTCCTTCTGCTGTTTTTTCACTAAAAGGTAGATAAGCTTTGTTTATTTTGACTCTAGGCAGAAGCACTCGTGTGGGATAATGATGTATCGGCTCATGCCCAGAATGTTGCCAAGGCCAAATATGAATTTTTATTTGGCTTGGAAGAAGAGAAGCCTTCAGGAATGGGTAAGTGCTGTTTATTACTATGTTGTGAAAAAAAAAAAAATCCCTTAAGCCACTCAGGAAAGTTCTGCGGAAGCTGCTCCTTTAATGATCCCATGAGGGCTCACTCCCTGTGCTATGCTGCCATTCACAAGTACCGGGATATAGGATCCTGCTGGTTTGGCCCCAGAAAATGACAGTGGTTCCTTGTCTTATACCCCTGCCATTCTTTCTGGCTCACGTGGGCCACCATGATGTGACAGCAGGGACTCATGTGCTGGAGACACATTGGCAGAGGGAGTCCCTGCACTTCTCATTGTTCAGCCACGAATTCTGCAGTTGCACATGCTGAAACATGGCCATTTCTGCCTGGAGGTCCTTCCAGAAATGCACTTCGTGGTCTTTCTAGAGGTAGGTAAGATTTTAATTTAGATACTTGAGGTGGTACCCGAACTGCTCTGCCCTCTGTAGTCAGTAATTCCAGAAGTCCAGGTGCAGTATCTAATGTTATGCCTAAGGATCTGTCTTGTTCCTGTTGTCTTTCTCGTAAGTAAATACTTCTTGTAAATACATTTTCTACCTTTTAAGAGCCCAAGCTTAGAAGAAAATAAATGTAGTTATTGTAGCTATTTCTCTTGCCTCATCAAAATTATCAACAAGCCCTGCCCTCTTTGAAGAAGCATTTCCTCAGGCTATTCTCTTTGTACCTTGATCCTTTCTAATCGCAAACTTTCTGGAATGTCACTTAATTAAAGAAAACTTCCTTCTTGCCAGAAAAAGCCAACACTTTGTTCAGAAACAAACTGTGTAGGCTTCTCAACTTCAGTAAAAAAAGGAAAAAAAGAAAAAAAATAAAAACAAAAAGCAGAACTTGAGTTTCTTCCTGGATTTTATAAAGTTTGGTCACCCACTCAGGAAATCCTAATTGCAAAGCAGAAAAAAATCTATGTTTCCAAAAAGAGAAAAAACCCTCAAACCCAAACCAAAAGGACCACATTTAGGAATTTTAAAAACTCTTCCAAATTGCCACAAAATGTGTATCAGTTTATTACAGGAATCATGATGACCTAATTTCTTGCTTGGAAAGAGACAGTGTGAGAGCACTGTCAGCAGGCATTGGTACAAATCCAGAGATTGGTATTAAATAAAGTATGCTGTGTCTAATAAATCCAAGTGAATCTATTGTTATTACCAGCCAAAACAATTATCAAATATGATGGGTATTCTGAGCTAAGTACTGAGGTCTAAAATAAAGGATGGCAAAGAGTAAGCTACGTATATTGACTCATGTGCCTAATTCTTTTTTTTTTTTTTCCTGTGCTGCTTCTTGCCTTGTGTCTGGATCTCCTTCTTGACTTGTTTCTGGACCTCGTCCTGTTCCCTTATTAATGAGAAACTACCATTAGGGGCTAACAATTTGCAAAGTGAGCCTGATTTCAAGGAACCCTCACAGGAGGGTTTGTGAATATTAAACAGTGGTTAACATACAACATTTGTGAATTGCACCCAAAAACTGGGTGACATTGTGCCTACCCAGACTGACCTCATGCTGTCACAGACAAATGCATCCTCCTCCTCCTCCTCCTCCTCCCCCTCCTTCTCTTCTAAGTTGTTTGACCACCATGAATAAATGAGAATGGTTCTGCCCCTTCTAGTTTTTTCTTCAAGCGAGCAGGTTTTAACTGCTTATTAACTGGAGGTAAATGAGGACAGGGTGACTGAGGGGACAGAAGTACAAACTCAGGGCTTTTGTGCACCAAATCATGCCTTTTTTTGTATTTGATATATGTCAAATATGTCATGACATATGCTTTTAGGGGAAGAGCTATGCTTTAAAGTCTTTCTCTTCTTCTCTGTGTTAGATGGGAAGGGAGAAAACATGACTAAAAAGCCAAATAAACATGCCACTTTCTGAAGTTCCCTTTAAAAGAAAGAAGACATGCTTTTTAGGGGTCAGAGTATGAAGTATTTCAAGCAAATGAATGACAGGGGCAGGGCTAGGAGAATTGTTGGGTTTTGAACTTGATCAAGAAAACAGCTTGTCATTGTGGCCAGTTAGGCTGAACTTTAATTTATCTAACCTAAAGCAGCTGACCCGTGCCATGGCTGGCCTCAGAAACGAAATGTAGCATGTAAGCTGCTGAACAGCTTAATTACTATTGCCTTCTGGTTTTTCCTTTCCCTTTTGGCCACAGCCATGTCACTGTAGCCCCGCTGATGCTGCTGAGGATATACAAGTCTTGACTAAGTACTAAAACACTCGCATCAGACAAGTCAATTCACAAAGAAGGAGAAATAATTGGGGGAGACTGTGGCAAACGCTTCTATTTACCCAGGTGGGAGATGGCAGCTTTTGTTAATAATCTCTGTGCTGATTTTTACCTTCCAGGTTGAAGCTGCTGGTCATTTTAAGATGAGAGAGGGGAAAATAAAAAGTTTGATGGCTTTAGAAGAGGTGTTTCATCAACGATATTCAAATGTTAATAAAGCTGTCACGTGTAAAACATTTTCTCTCCTTTGCTGTCTTCAATCTGGTTTTATCTGGGATATTTGTGATCAGTGATGCCCTAATGTGCTCTTGTCTTTAATGCATGATGCCTCTTGTCTGGGTCCTCTCCTCTCTTGTCCATTGTCTATCCTCCTGCCCTGGATGCATTACTCAGAGCAGAAGCCAAGGTCCAAGCCCCCGGGACCCTTGTGGAAGGGTTCAGGACCACACATCTCCCTGCAGACCCCGCCCACTGGGGGCGTGGGGAGGATGAACCACACTTGTCCACGTAGCCTTGCACAGCCTGGCCACCTTCCTTGGTGAAACCCCAGCCTTCTGCCTTCGAGCTAAAGAAAATGTTTTTTAGAAACTGAATTTAGTTGGGTTGGACAAGACCTCTTCTCAGACTCACTGACATAAAAGGCCGCTTGTTGTATGTGGAAACATACATTCCTCTTCTGGAAACTGCTGTGGAAACAGTGATCTCTACTGAGCAGACTTTTCTCCAGGCTTGGCTGTGCTACAGGCCTGATTTTTATGACTTTGCCGTTAATACATTTAAATACCAAAAAGAAAAAAAAGCCACAGCCACGTGACTTAGTCTTCAAAGTGCTTCCTTGGGGAAAAAAGGGGGGGATACTACAAAATAATTCCTTAAATAAACACGAAGTCCAAATACCCCATAATTCCTGTTATATGAGAAAATAAATCCAAGACCATTGTTAGGAAGAAAATAGCTTCTTAAGACTAATAAACAGACTTTTCTCTGATGCTTCTGAGAGGACAAAGCTTTCATCTCTCCCGTGTACCAGAGGTTTAATCTAATCCTTCACAAAAAGGCCCTGTACAAATACTGCCTGTGTTGCTATGCAAATCTGGTCTTTCCCAACAGCTGCTGGAAGAAGCTTGGTTTTGAATTCCTGGTGAAACAAATAGCTTTTTGGAAAGCCTGTCACTTGCTGTTTTGTGTTCAGTGAGGTGTCATGAGGCAACTGAGCTCATTTAACATCTTGCTTCTGCCAAAAGAGATGGCCCCAGACACATGCTGCCACGGATTGTCTCATTCCAGTTTTTGTGCTCACCTGTGTACTTTGCAAGCTCAAGCCAGTAAAAACTGAGTAACAACTCCCCCCCCCCCCCCATGATGCCAAAAGAACAATTCTAAGAAAAGGGCTTATTTTCTCCTGGCAATGAGTACTGAATCACCTTTGCAAGGGGGTAAACAATGCCAAATCTGACACATGAAAGAAAATCAAACACATACTTTGACCCATACAACATACCCATTCCTGAACCGCAATCACAAAAATGATTGCTTTTACTTTAGAATTTCTAGAACTTGTTTCAGGAGCAAAGGAAGAACACAATGGCTGCTGTTTCATAAAAACAAAGCCTTTTGAGGGTTCCATGCGGCTGATTTAAACAGCTTTAAGAAAATTATCCCAGTATCTTTGTGTAAAATGAGCATCACTCACATTCTAGGTTGTCCTTAATCTTCTGCCTTGCTTGTTTGCTCTGTTATTTCAAGGCACGCATGTCTAGCTCTGCTGCATCCTCCTCACATTGCATGGAAGTGGCATCTTTCTGATTCTCACTGCAGTAACTGCCCTTAGACCACAGGCACTCATTGCATATTTCTCATGATAGCCCAGACTGCTGACTGTAGTCTTGCCCAGTGCTCCAGCCCTGTTGTTTCCCATTTTGAGGCACCACCCTTTGTCATATTTCCATCTCTTGCTCTTTCCATCTCCAGGCAATCCTCAAAGTCTGGGGTCCTTGGTCTGGTATCTTCTTCTCCAGCTCTGCTTTCCTTAAAAGGTGCAAAACTGCATTTTCTGAAGGTTGGAGGACTGCCTGATTTTTACATTAATTTTGCTTAATTATGGTGAAGGATTGGCACATCAGATGTCCTGCAGCATTTACCAGGAGCACAAACAAGGCTGGAATACAGAAGGCTTGGAGCTGTGGTACCCCTCTCCCCCCTAATTAAAATTCCATCATCCTGTTGTGCATATTTGACTTTATCAGCTTCTTGTTGTTGTTGTCATTTCTAGTGTCCCACTGCATTTTCTGATACATAGAAGACCTGCAGGATTTTTTAAATCATAGTGTGTAATCAGTAGTTTTGTCATAAATATCCCTGATGTTTGGCATTGCTGATTGGCAATGATGCGAAAAGAAGGTTAAGTTTTTAAATTTAAGTCTCCAGAGGTACTGTATTAGAAGGTACTTTTCCATTAGAGTTTGTGCATTATAGGAAGTGATTAACTCTTTGGCACCAGCATGTTCACTGGCCATGCTGAGTGCTCCTCTTTCACTCCAAGTAAACCAGGTCATTCTGGATGCTCTGAAGAGCAGCAAGCTCTTACAGTGCTGTCAGAAGAGAGCTGTGTATATGGAAAAATAAATGCTGGTGCAGGAGGACAGGTTCCATTGTGCTCTGCATCTTGGCTGCAGAGGAGGAGCTGTCTTGCTATCTCCTTTGACATTCTGAGTCCTGCTTCCTGGGGCTGGAGAAGCTGAGGCAGGCATGCTCTGGAGCTGTCAGGTGTGGGGTGATGGATGTCTGGGTTTCCAGTCCAGGGGAGAGGAAAACTAAAGGGGGCACAAGGCATTATGCTAAGTCCCTTGCTCCACAGGAGGAAATTGTATGTCTTGTGACCTCCACTTGAAAGCTGGATAGTTCAAGTTATCATAACCTACAGCTGTAGGGAGGAGCTTACCACATCCTCAACTTTCTAAACAACAGAGCTGTTTGAACGCCAAGGGTTTAGTACAAATAATCATTAAAACATGGGCTGTTTGTTTATTGTTTTTTAAAGGTGCAGAATTAAGCACTCAGAAGTTAGGAAATACCAGAGTTAAGACAGTGAATGTCTCACTGTCTGTGCTCTGTTGGCTGAAGCTGAGAGCCATGCTGATGTGAGTACACAAATATTTGGGGACCTTGTGATGCTGGCAGACTGTCAGTGTCTGGCCACATCAGATGCTCTGAGCACACGTGGCACAGGCTGAATTTGGCTGAAGCTGGCAGGACTCAGCAACACTTTCCTGGAGGCAGTCAGGCCATCCACTTCCATCAGGCAGACAGAAGATGAGGCATGCAGATCAGTGGGCACAACAGGAGAGGCTCAGCCAGCTGACTTGGCTTGTTATAGGCAGGTACAGTGAGGCACAGGTGTATTTTTACCTGTCACCATGGCCTCCTCTCCTTGCCCTCAGCCCCATCATCTGGTGAGATCTATAGCACACCAACACAAACCCTCTACTGTGCTGGCCTTGCTTCGAAGCATTTCTGAAGCTTTCTGAAGTAAATTATGAATGTTAAGTTGCTGTTGATATGCACACGGAGAAGGTATTTAAATACAGTTATGTGGGTAGATGCAGTTGTGACCTGGTACTGGACTGAAAAAGTGTAACACAGAGTATTTTTCCTTTTCACAGTTCACTGCTTTAACAAGTACCTTCTGCCTTAGATCCCTGTGTTGTTTATTTAACTCTATCCAGCTTCCTGAGGAAGGGAGTCTCATTTGCTGTGAGAGCCTGCTGAAAAGTTTCTATGCAATGTCCAACTGCACCTTTAGCAACAAACTCTTGGAGCATGGGAGATGCACATGTTCCTCTGTGTCCTATTTTTGTTTTAGCTGGGCACATAACTTGAGATCCATCTCCTAGGGTGCTTAATAACTGCCTAGCAAGACTACTCTTAGCTAGGTTAATTTGTCCCAAACCCTGAAATGGAGTAAAGGATATCCTTTTCTGCAAATGTACCTGGTTTCTGGATCTACAAAAATCTAGAGTTTCTGAGATCTGTGCTTAGAAGTGAGGGATTTTTAAGCCATTTTTGCTTGCTCAAAGCAACTTTCCAAGGGTTTTGAGAGGATTCTTTAAAAATACAGTATTTTAAATATGTAACATTAATTACAAGTGAATTTAGAGAGGCTGTAAAGTCTTTGTAGATGCTGAAAGTGTCAAAGCAGCTGTGAGTTGTCACTGCTTTGGAAGTTTCTTCTTCAGGTGAAGGCTCTTGAGGAGCTTTTAAAGTAATTCTTGCTAATTACTGTGTGTATCTACACTTAGAAAATCACCTGTTACCTGCTTCCTTTCTAAATCACAGCAGCAGAAGAGAAAATTTCAGATTCTTTTTCTATCTGTTGTTTACATTTTGGGTTTCAGACTTCTCCAAACATAAGACTTAAATCAAAACCTGAGATTCTTACAGCCATACCATTCCAGAATGTGGGACTTTAAAGAAGAAAAGTGCATTAAATATCCTAAGACCCACTTGCACTTTTATGTCAGGATAAGGAATCCAGATACTCCCTTTGTATTCCCTCTTGTTCCTGGTCATGCTAGCAGCTGTTCCACTCTACCATTTTGCTTTCCAGGGTAATGACTCTTGGGACTGAGCTATCTCACTGACCATCTGTGGCCCATACAACAATTTGTAGTGGATAATCCCTCACACTAAATCCTCTCAGCATGTGATGCATGTTAGTTTTGGACTTTGTCCTGTTTTGAGCTCTCCGTAGGCCTGTGAGTGACTGCGGGAAAGTGCCATCCTTGCAAGCAGGGGAAAGGTGTGGGGGTGTTTGGAGGACACTTAATTCAGTGCAGTTGGGGTTATGCAAGCTGTGCCAAACCCTGTTTACTACTGGGAAATAGTTAAAATCTGTGGGGTAAAAAATGCAACCAAGTCACAGCATTTCTTGCATAAAGCTTTCCATCAGAAATAGGGTTAGAACTTGTGCAGTTGTAAAAAAAAAATCCACACAAACTCTCAAAGGGGCACAAAGAGGCATCTATTTTACATGCTTTCTAAATGCACAGGATTTACATTCTTATCTGAGTGCCTTTCTCACTCTGTTTTCCAAACCAGTGACAACTTGGCATCATCACATTACTACCTCCAGCACTGGGATTTGGCTAGCAGAGAGATTTGTGACAGATTTACCATGAGCATGGTTGTCCTGTGGCAGACTGAAGTTTCATCTAGCACAGCCTCTGGTAGCCCAAAGCCTCCAGAATTTAGGGAACTGCACAAGAGCAGTGGTGAGCAGTACCTTTTTGGGAATTTCTTCCAGTGTGCAGCAAGCTGTGGGTGTACAATTTCCTGAGCAACGCACTGCCCCTGCATGCTTGCAGGGGGATTATTTTTTCTCCCTAAACAAATTAGTTTAATTTCTGGGTAACCCTGAGCCACTGGCTGTCACACCATGGTCTAGTTTTAGTGACCATAGAAGTTGTAACATGATGCAGTGCAGGAGGAGATACAGATACGTGTAACCCTCCTCTTTGGCAGGCTGGAGTAGTGATATAATACTATAAATCCTGTGATTTGTTCATTAAGCTCTGTCACCTAGAGATTTGTTTCATATTAATGCATACATTGTTTTTTACTTGCCCTAATTTGCCTTTTACAAATAGTGGCAAGAAATACCAGGAAAGTGTAACTGATATGATGCTGCATGTAAGCTCACCCACGTGCTACTTGTGATTGGCGCAAGGAGCTGCAGAGACATCAAATGCAGGATGACTGGGCTGCTTAGTGAATGCTTCCAGCTCACTAATGCCGAAATGCCATAAAGCATCCTGCATTCCGAGACCAGCACATAACTCTCAGCATCGCCATTCCGTCCATTTCTCCCCTTACAGGTGCAGTTACAAAAACGGCAGCTAAGCACAGACGTATCCCTGGCATGCTGTCAGGCAGCCTTGCTGGAGAAAATTTTTTTCCCCCCTGCATGCTGCCAAGGTGGACTCCTTAGCTGCGATAGACTGAATGAGACTGCAGTTCCCCCATCAGTTTCATAATACTCAGAAAGCATCCATTTACATCATTGTGTGCAGTGCAGGGCAGCAGCTGCCAGGAAATTTGAAACTATTTCGATTCCAGTTGACTAGAACAGCAGCAATTGAATTAGCTGGTATCGCTATAGATAAACTGATGATCTGTGCATTTTATTTCTTTGACCAATGGGTAACTGCTGGAGCTACAGTAACCTCTGTGAGTAAGGAGACTGTTCAAGCAAATATATCTAATTTCTCAAGCTATATATATATTTTATATATATATATATATATATTATATATATATATATATACACTGTATAGAGAGAGACACTCACACCATTCTTTTTTAAAATGTACCTGTAAACAAAATGTCTGTCTATGCTTTTAACTTGTGTTTTGCTTCCTAGAATTTCCTTTTATTATGCTGTAGACAAGTTTGTTTGACATGGAATGGTTATTTACGTATGAAATATCATATCTATGCCTGATTTGAGTCATTAATTCTTTCAATGTCTAGTCATCAGAAAGGCTGCCAAATGCTGTTAGGTTATATCTGCCCAGTCTCAGTTTTCTAGTCACTCACCCCCTTTCTATTTTAGCTTTTTCCCTATCCATTTCCTTATTTTTTTTTTTTCTTCCTTTTTTTTTTTTTTTTTTTTTTTTTTAATTTGTTGAAAGAAACCACCTTCAATGCAAAGTAGAAATTTGTGTTACCTGGAAGTGTGTGTCCTTTCTTTGTTTGTTTGGTGATGGGTATTTTTTTTTCCCTGCGCATCTTCAGTGCAGTCCTTAAATTTTGTTGTCTTTCTAGCCTTGTTTGTAATGCAGTCATATTGGGGGATGGGGTTGGACAGGATATGCCAGTAGCTGCAGCAAGACATGATGCTGTGGTGGTGGATGGGAATAAGGGAGGAGTTTCCCTTAAAGAGCTCAAGCTCCACTAAGCTCTTGTACTTGAAATAGCTCTATGAGGAAAAGGAAAGGCTTTGCAATTTTGGCAGAGAGGGGCAGATTGGTCATGGTTTACCTCAGAAAATAGAGACCTTGGCAGTCATGTGCATGGTGGTACCTAATATAATGGCAACAGAACACTGCTTTGATGTCATGTGCAAATTTTTTTCAGTCAGACAGAGAATTAGGCAATATTCCTGCACAAAGGCAAGAATCCCACTGACTTGTACTACAGTATCGGCAGCAGCAGCAGTTCGTCCAGAGGAGGGCTGCTGACATCTCACTTTAGGAAAGGCCTTACATTTCTTCTGTGGTAGCGCTGCTCTCTTGCCCAGATGGAGCACAGCTTGCAGGTGTGGCAGAGGGGAGTACGTGTAAGCACTCTCTCTCTTCTTGGACATCTCTCTCTGCCCGCATGTGTGAGTATGGGCTCTGTACGTGTACCTCTTCTGGAGGCTGATGGGCATGCCAGAGTATGAAGTTCAGGAGAAGTAAATCAGAAACTTCCCTCAGGATTTCTTTCCACCATCACCATTGGCTATTGGTGGCAGATAGGGATGCGCAGCAGAGCATTTAGCATTCACCACGAGGAATAAGGTCCCCTCTGTTTCCCTCGAGTTGGTTCAGAAGCTAAGATAGCAATTAGCAGAGATGAGCCAGGCCCCTTGGCAGGATCTGTGTGCGGTGCCTTGTTAGGGCTTGGCCTCCAGAGCACATTGGCTGCCTCCCAGACCCACAGAAGGCCAGGGCTGACACTCTGGGCTTCCTTCCAACAAGGTGGGGTGTGTGGGTTGGAGTGAGGCACGGGGCGTCCCAGATCTTGCGGCACTATGTATTGCCTTTCTTCAGGCAGTGCAGCCAGAAAGTGTGGCCCCAGGTGGCCTGGTCAAGTGTTGTCCCACAGTGCTGAGGGCACACACTGAGCACTGCTGTGGGTGGTTGTGTCCAAGAAGGGTTTATGTTACCATCTATAGTGACAGGCTCCCTATCTTAAGAAATCCCACCTCTAAACCAAGCTGAGAGAGCAGTAAGCACTAAAGCTTCTGCATTAGAGAAGACCAAAGTTGTGGGATGAGAAAGCAGCTTGGGGTTGCTTGCTTGATGTTGTTCTGATGCAGGTGTAGGGATCTTGTAATCACAGATCATCACTGTCATATATGAGTCTGTCCTGCTGGAATTGTCTCACAGTGGTAACCTAGTAGCTGTGCCATGAAAAATACGGGCTTGAGATGCGTGCAAGCACTGTGTGACTAAGTTGTGTGCAAAGGGGACTGTTTGTCTGCTGCTTCAGACGCTTGGGAAAAGCACTGTAGGTGCACCCACAGCTGTGTGTTGAAAACCTTGCTATGAAGATGGGAGGTGATGCAATTGTGGACAGGGCATCCTTGCTCCTTACATCTCCCTGGGACCTTGCCGCAGAGAAGAGGTCCCTGCTTTGTCCAGTCACTGTCCTGAACAGCAACAAAAGTCATCCGGATGAAGTTTAATTTCTGTTATGTAGTGATTTAAGTCAATGGCATGGAGGCATTTGGAGAACCTACATGGAAAGATTCGTAGGCTTGGCAGGGTACAAGACTGTCAGTTTGATCCTGCATCATGCCCAGTGTGTGGTATTTACCCTGTGGCTAGATATACTGGGATATACTGGCAGTTACAAGCTTCTGCTTACCTTATCCAGCCACTGGCACATAGGCAGCCATATTAATGCAATTCTGAATTTGTGTTAGATTATCCTCCCTTTCACCTTGAACTCAACCTATCATTAACCACAGCTACATGGCTTCCTCCTCAGAAACAGACCGTGGTCAGTCTGCTAGGAGCAGAGCTGGGGATCAGTTTGCAACGCAGCACCTAGAGATGCACCTTGGGACCATGCCATTCAAATGCAAGTTGGTGTCTGGTTTTAGAGCTGTCACCCCTGATGCTTTTCAGAGTAGGTGTTCAGGTCTCGACACCCTGCAGTTTGAAAACACTTTTATACTCCAGGCCAGTTTATTATTTTTATTTTTTTTCTAAATAAGTGGGACAAATGCAGCTGTTGATGGCTGGCTTTTTTGTTGTTTTGGGGCTTTTCCCCCCCAACGCTCATTTCCTCCGTGGGCTGTGACATAAGGTGGCCAATTATCCGTCATTATGTGATCCCTGAGGTCCCTCCGGACAGATGGTTCTCTGTTACCTCACAACAATGGGAGCCAGCGGGTGCTTGGCACTTGGAAAATGGGACCACCCATTTTTGCTCCTGCTTTGTTTACATCAGTTGGAAAAGCAGCACAAGGAAGGGAGGAGTAGCAAGGTTTTTCTGCAGCAGTGTACTTGCTGCAGTAGAAAATGTGAATTGCTTAGTATGCATCTATCACTGCAACGTGACCTTCAGCTACCTGAGTTGTTAAAAGAAGAGGGTAGTGCTGGCAGAAAGTTGAATTGCTCATTAATTGCTTTGTAATTTAGCTAATTAGTTTTGTCAACGCTGTAGAACGTAAGGGGTGTGGCTGATTATCTTCCTGTGTTTCACCTTTACAAGTGCAAATTACTTAAAAACATCATCATATGTGATGTCTTTTAAAGTAAAACCGTCATGTGTAGTGTCTTTTTGTAAGTAAAATCATCACGTGTGGTGGTGCATGCTGTGGATGGCTGTCAGACATCTGAATCTCTGCTTTCTTAGGCCTATGCGCTTGGCCTGTGGCCTCAGACTGTGCATGTGCCACTGGGACCTTTTCTGAAGTTTGGCAGACATTTTTGGCATTCCTTCTTCTGTGGTGCTCATTCCCAAAGCAGGGCTGCCCAAAAACTCCTATATAAAAGGACTAGCTCTGGATAACTGCAGTGTGAGTGTGTGCAGAAGTGAGTTAAACTGAACAGTATTTACCCTGCAGGGGAGAGCATTATTACTCTGTTAGGAGTGGGCTGGCGAGGGAGATCAGGCTTTTTCCTTTGTGCATGTAGTGGATAAATCCAGGGTCTCTTTCTTTTTTTCTTTGCAGGTAGTGGCCGTGGCAGCAGCAGTTTGCCTCCTCATACCATCATCAATGAATTTCCTGAGTATGGCACTGTAGAGTCAAGCACAGAAGCGTCAGCGGCTCCATCGATGTGCCAGGCTGAGCCTGTAACATGCAGTCCGGAAAGACGGGACAGTCACCACCAGGTCAGGCCTGTTCCTCAGTGTACAGCTCCTGCAGATAATGTGAGGCCTGATGCAGGGGCAGCACAGCTTCACACCTCAGAAGGTGATTTGCAACCTGCAGGTGATCTGCCAGAGATTATGAAAATCTCTCGACAGCTAGAAGCAATAAAGGTGCAAGAAAGAGCAAATACTTCTCTCGATTCAGAGACACAAATGGAAAAAAAGAGTGTTACTGGCAGCCAAAATGTGCAGGCAGCCAAAGAACCAGTTCCAGCAGGCCAAGAAAAACTCTCAGACATGGTTCTTCCATCTGAACGAACAGCTGAGGAAAAAAAGCATTTGATCATGGAGAAAGATCTGGCTTCAATATGGGCTGGAGAAAAGCAGTCCGAATCCTCACAAGCCATAAGTAATAAAGCAGAGGAGGTCCACGCAGCTCAGGAACCAAGCTGTCACAAATCATTTGTGACAAACCTGGAAGCAGTCAGCAGTGTGGAGAGGGGCACACGTTTTGAGGAGTTTTCAGAGTACAGTCAAGGCAAAATGCAAACAGGTCCCGAGAGAAGGCTTGCTAAAGAGGCAGCTGTGAGTAAACATGTAGAATTTCAAGGTGTGGAGATCTTATGGCTGCAAAAAGCTGAGGAGCAGAGAAGAAAGAAGCACTCACTGCTGGACTCTGTGTCTGTGGAGAGGAAGGCATTCCCCAAAACATCCAGCCACCCTGTGTCACCAATGCTCTCCCCAGGCTTGATTGCCTTGCCAGACAGTGCGTGGAGTGAGGTCTGTGAAGACCCAAGGCTGGGACCCACTGCCTCTGGAGCCACTCCTCCAGCACTGCTCGATGAAAGTGGGAAGGATGAAGTTTCTGCAAAGGACAGGAAGAACTGTGGTGAGGAGGAGATGGCTGTGCTTGCAAGAGGCATGGGCAGGTGAGCTGGTCCTAAGAGGGGAGCAGGGGTCAGGCAGGGGTTGTCTTGTCTAGGCATGTGGCCTGTGCCTACCTGTTTAGGAGCTAATGAGAAGCAGCAAATATTTGTCTGCTGCCTGTGGTGTGGTGTTCACAGTAGTGGTTCATAGCTGGTGGTTGGCTAGTGCCTGAAGTTAGTACTGCAATCACTCCACACCATGTTACTGAAGTTTCCTGTCCATCTCAGGTTTTGAAACTTGAAGATCAGAAGTCTTGCTGTTTGCACAGTGATGTCCGTGTGATGAAGCATCTGTACCAGGTGTAGTTGGGATCTGGACATGTCATGTAATTAAATACAGTTGGCATGCAGGCCTGGCCATACAGATTTTCTGGTTTCATTCAGAGTTTGTGCAAGAACAGTGTGAGAACCTCTGAAAGGTTGGATAATAAAGATACTTTATCCAGGGCCATGTACATCATAGGAGGAAAGACATTTTATCCAGGGCCATGTAGATCATAGGAGGATAAATGCTACAATATGTGCTTTCCGTATTATCTATCTATCTATCTATCTATCTATCTATCTATCTATCTATCTATCTATCTACCTGTTTATATCATTTTAGCAGTAGATATTGGAAGAATGGCAATATGCATTTGCATCCTGATTTGCTTTGCATCCTGATGTGCTTGCTTTTCTTTCCTGATGCACATCTCTGATGAAACAAAGGGTTCCACTGGTGTGATCTGAGCAAACCATGCCCACTTTGACCTGGAGAGGTGTTTGCTGCTGAGACAACAAGTTCCCTACAAGGGAGGCTCTCCTGCCTCTGCACCTCTGGATCTGTGGTGTTTTGCTTTGGCTAGTGCATGGGATTACTTGGGGTGGCTACCCTAACCTCTGGCATGTTGAGGAGCCCCACAGTATTTGGTGCAGCAGAGGAGAAAACACTTCAGGGAAATGGTATAGCTTTTCTTGCATCAGCAAGCAGGCTGAGTTTTCTCCCTTCAAATCTCCTCAGGCTCCATATTTTTAATTCCTTGTGCTTCCCTTTGTATTTTGGAGTGATTTCCTTCAGCTTTTTGCTGAAGACCTCAGTCCTAGGACTGCAGAGGTAGCAAATTATCCTTCAGTGGCAGAGGCTCCTTCTGGATACATATCTCCCAACATATGCAGCCTCTGGTATGGCACTGGTGCTTGAATAGATGTTACACATTTTGCTTTCCTCCTTTGCACGTAAGCTGCTGATGTTATCTGTTAGACAATATTAGGCTGTCTCCCAGCCCTCTTCTTTTACCCAGAAAAATGTTTCTTTCTATGTCCCTGGAGAGGGAGATGATGCCAATCATAAATAAAGGTAGTGCAAACAAAAAATAGCATTTTACCTGCAGTGCATAAAGCTGCGTTGACCTTTCTGCTCAGAAAGGTGGAAGGTGAGAAGGGTTGCTCAAAGTCTAAACCTTGCCACCAAGCTGAAATGAGCTGTTTCTGGTTAATTTTCAGGATGGTGGAGGAGGGGGAAGCAGCCACAGGAGGATACGAAGATCTCCTTGGGCAGAGGCACTCTGACGTCTCCACTGATATGTACAGCTCACAGTTTGAAAACATCCTAGACAATGCATCTTTGTACTACAGTGTGGAATCGCTGGAGACATTGTACTCGGAGCCTGATAGCTTTTTCAGCTTTGAGATGCCACTCACTCCCATGATCCAGCAGCGCATGAAGGAGGGTGGACAGTTTTTAGATAGGACATCAGCCTTGGGGCAGACAGATGTCCCTGACGGGGAGGTGAAGAGATGTGGTGAAGGCGTCACCAATGGCTTAAGGGATGCAAGCGAAACACTCTTCAGAGGAGATGTCACAGAAGTCTGTCATCTGGAAAGGTAAAAGTAGCTGGTGAGCTTTCTGTGTGCCTGCTGATTTACCCCAGTCTGCTTACTTCAGTGTACTGTCACAGAGTGTAGTTCTGACTCTTTCAACACTTCAAATTTTCTACAGAGATTAATTCCCGGGGTGACTGCAGGAGAGGAATGAGCCATCCAAACCTGCCATTCATAAGAAGAGTACAAATTTACATTATGAAGGTTTATTTGGCAATGCTGATGTATTGATAAAAGTCTGTCTGGTATTATCACATCTCTGGAGGAGTTAGTTATTGGTTACAAATGAACCTTGTTCGGTTCCAGTTCCTACCTGAATTTATTGGCAGCAGCTTTAGGAGCGGTAACACTTTGTGTACACAAATGAGTTGTCCAAATGCAGTTTGTGATCTGGATGTTAAAGATGTGTCTCTGGGCACAGTGTTTCCTCTCTTGAGGCCAGTGGGAGTATAGAAGGTTACTTCTGCTGGGATGAGATTTTGCTCCCACCACATTCACAGGTCAGCTGCTTCTTGCGTTTGTGCACGTACTTACGGAAAGAGGTGCAAGCATTGTAAAAATGTTAACAATTTCTATTTAGGTTAAAGGGGAGGTGAGAAGACCTATTAAAAGGAAGAGTGATGTGAGAAGCAAAAACTAGGCTGAGTGGTTGGAAAATACTGTACAATTGTAGAAAATCACTTCATGTGCGAACTTTTGTAATAGTGTGCTGTCCGAGGGGGGGGGGGGGGGGTGAAAAGCAGCCATGGACAGAGGGGGAGGTTGAGTTAAAAGCAGTGTGGTGGGGGTGCAACTCACCTGTAAAGTGGTGAAGGACATTGTGAATGACAAAGATGCCTCTGGTCTTCATCCTCCAGGGACAGGATGTTATCTAAGAGTTCTAGGACTGTTCCATTAGATGGGACTAGTCTAGTTTCCTGAGAGTAAGGGTGGGAGATCTTTTATCTGTTTTATTTCTTTTGTTCTAAAATGAAAGAAGTCCTTTGAGCAGAAGTAGTTTTGCCAACTTTATGGATTAAGGTACAGTTTGCTCTTAAAACAACAAGCTGAAGGGCCTTTGAGTTCAAAATATTTTCCCCTCAATCATACAGTAAAAAAAGTTGTTTAAATCTTGGGCATGCATGGTGCCTGTCAATGGGCAATAAGTGACTGCTAATCTGCAATAACCTGTATGGAGCCAGAAACTGAGGTCAGTCCTGAGACTTGCAGCTCCTTACAGCAAAACCAAAGACTGACATAAAACTGGACAGAGGAGAACAAGCAGCATATTCAGATCCTGATTCTGTTACTCCCTAGCTGAAGTATCTAAAAGATACTGTCAAGTAAGGCCCACATTGGCTCATCAAGACAAAAATTACCACAAAGACAAGGTGTGCTTAGGTAAGTCACATCAGGTGCCTGCCTAATGTGGATTTCACTTGGAATTAATTTTAGTTTAGATTTGCAGCCATACTGATAAACCAGCAGTAGATGTTTAAATAGGTTTTTTTTCCTCACCTATTTAAAAAAAAAAACAAGGGAAAAAAGAGTGTTTCTGGTTTGTTAGGGACAAGCCTCAAGGGCTCACCTAAAGTGCCGGTAGAGAATGTCACCACAGCAGGACGGCTAGCCACAAGTATGCCTAACAGAGTAATCCTCCCAGCGATAATCTTATAGCCAACACCACTCTTCCTCCTCCAGTGTTCCAGTATCATGTTGTATTGCACCAGGCGTGTATGTTGTGTGGTGACTGGCAGGCGACTGACAGGTAGTGAGTACTATACTTTGTTGGAGCCAGTGGGGAATCACGGTGTCAGGAGCGCGTGGGTGAGAAGCAGTGTGTGCCTGCTGGGGGCGGCGGGAGGTTTATCGTAGAGGGGTCAAGGCAGTGTGTCGTGGTGATGCTCAGGTGAACCAGAAATAGCCACCTGAGCCCTGGCGGCTCAGGGACTTTGAACGCACGGTTGTGTTGCCTGAAGCAATCCGAGACTTAGGTTTACCCAAGTCTGCCTCTGCGATCCGTGTGTGGCACCTCTGTGCCCGCTGCTGAAGCTCTCGTTTCCTACCGTGCCGAGAGCCTGCAATTGTGCTTGGGGCTGCAGTTCCTCACGCGTAGCGCCTCCCTGCGCTCCACAGCAGCGGAGACACCCTCCGCAGGGGTCCAGCCCTCCCGGAGGAGGAGGGTGGGGGGACAAGCCCTTCGCCCTGCCGTGCCCGGCCCCGCGCGGTGCCGCCGGAGCGCTCCGTGCGCCTTGGCTGGCCAGGGCTTCCGCTCCCGTCGCCCCCCGCCTGGAGGAGAGCGGCGGGAGAAGCCCCTCCCAGGGGGGTGGGGGTTGCTGTGGGGGCTCGGCATGTGGATACTGGCAAGTGGAAAGGGAAGGGGGTGGGTTTCGGGTGCGGGGGATTTGGGAGCGGAGCATAAGAGACACCCCCCCCCCCCCGCCCTTTCCGGAAACGGTACTGCCAACCCGAGGGAGCAAAAACCGAAACCAATCTCGGCATTGCCCTGTGCCGTGGTATTTTGGTTATGTAAAAAGTGACTGGGGAGGGAGCATGCTTCCAAGTACCAGCACTAATTAATGGGTGAGGGGTGTGAAACACGAGCAGTTCTTCTGGCCCAGAGCAGGAGGGGACGGCCGACTCGAGAGCAAAAAGCTGGTGGTTTTGCCCCTGGAAATTGAAAGCCGCGTGCCAATTGGGAAAGGAGGAGCCGGGGCACCCCGTGGCCATGCCGTCCTGAAAGCAGGTAGCTGAGCACCATAGCCCCTTTTGCACCTGTCCAGAGGGATCCAGAGCGTACCTCACACGGGGAATGAGGTTTTGATGCATAAGGACGAGAAAACCTAGCCTCGTAATGAATAAGCGGGAGGGTAACATCCTTCTCCGCTCTTAGGAAATTGCTGGCTTTGGGAGGGGTCAGCTCTGGTATGTGAGGGCCGGTCACATGCCTTCAAAACTGAAAAAGAGGAAAAAAAAGCTATTAGAGGCTTACAGGCTGCAAGTTCATATGAGCTCCTGGGTGTCTGAAGATTCATCCCTGCTGTCCTCCCTGTCAGCTGCTGGCAGTGGTTAAACGCAGTAAGTCCTGGCGAGAGCTGTATGATGGACCTGCCTGCTTTGACAGCCACCTGCAGTGCGTCCTTAGGGTAGGGGGATGTCAGCTGCTCCTGGGTTTAACGTAGAGCAGGCAGGCTTGCTTTTACAAGTAGTCCTTGCTTGGCATAGTTTAGGTGCTCTTTGTGGAGGCGGGATGGATGGGGGACAAGGGCATGCAGCTTGCCTTCCTTTGGGACTCTTCGTGTCTTTGGGGGTGGAGTTTATTCTCTTTCAGGCCTCTGACATAATCTCAGTTGGTTAGAACATGGTGTTAATAATGCCAAAGTTGAGTGTTTGATCCCTGTGTGGGCCATTCACATAACAGTTGGAGTCGATGATCCTTTTGTATGCCTTCCATCTTAGAATATTCTGTCATCCTGTAGCGATTATCCCTCTGAGGGGAAAAAAAAAAATTCTGGAGCTGAAGTCGCCTTAAGTTTCCACAGGAGGGGGTGAGAGAACAGAGGGAGGAGGGGTGGCGTGTGAGGTTTCGGAATGAGCGACAGCCTTGCTGTGTGTCAGGGCACCATGGGATCCTCACGAAATAGGCTGAGCCGCAGGTTACCTGTGTGATGAAGCTTTGTAATGGCAGTAAGGACGTTGCATGTGGGCCGTGTTTTGTTACCTTGTCTCTTTGTTATCCTTGCAGAGGCATGCAATCCCTACTGTCACACCCACGCCCCAGGTGCTGTACTCCTCCCTTCCCATGCCAGTGGCCTGTGTTAAGGCGAGCAAGGCTCAACCTTGCTGTCTGGGAGTTCAGTCTTCCAGACGCAGTAAGGAAATCTGTTTGAAAGCAGCTACCAAGACACTGAGCTTGAGTTTGTGTTGCCTGGACTAGGTGTAACCATTTGCAAATTGATTCAGATTGATGATCCAAGTCAGAGTACAGTGAAGGGGATGTGTTTCCAAAGCAGTAAAGGTATACTTTAGGGGAAAAGGAGTTATCTTTTCTCTGTATACCACAGAAAAAGCATCTGTGTGACTAAGTGTGAAGTGTGAAATTATCTCTATGATGATCTCTATACTTCCTGACTTTAAAGACTGGACTTCTTTTAGTCTTTTCTTTTACTGCATACTTTGCAGCAGGCTTTCCATTCCCCTTGTAGGCTAGAGTCAGAATAAGAAATTTTTAAAAACCCACAAAAAAACCCAACAGAAAACTTGCGGCATTTCTTTTCCTGCCATAAGTGCCTTTTCCTGTTGTCTTGGGAAATATTATCTCTGCTGGCAGGACGTTGCCCAAGATTTTTGTAAATGCAAGAGAAAATAAAAAAATCTGTATTGCAACTCCTAATCCTCAAAAATGCTAAATATTTGCCACCTGCCATCATCTTCAAAGAACTGCTGCTGCTCAGCAAATTCTGCAAGTTCTGTTGTTTTTTTTCTCCTAAAGATGTAAACACAAATTTGGTTGCATATGTATTCAAGAGGGAAAGAAAACAAACTCCCTAAAGCAATCTGGTGATTCTCAGAATAAATTCACAAGAACATAGCCTGAAATTCCCATGGGTACCAGGTTACTTTTAATTGTTGGGGCCTCTTGTAGTAGTTCCCATGGTGGATTTTTTTCTTCTGTGAATAGTCATTTCCAGCAGTTTCTTACTTGGCACTCTGCATATTCCTTCTTTAAGACAATAAATTTTGTTGACAAATCCAGTTTTGATTCCTCTCTCCAGGCTGATTCTCTCAGTCTCTTCCCGGTTTATCAGTACCCGGATGCCAGTTATAATTTTGGTTTTCAGTTTGCACACTGCTATTTTTGTCCAAAGGAGCTTCTTTTTGATTTTTCAGTGTAGTTACAAGACTCAATACTTAGGAATCTAACATGAAACTTTTATATATTCATTTTGTTAGTGTGTCTGGTAGAAGTCTGGTTGAATCTTTTTGCACTTTGAAGATTCACTTAGAGATGCAATTGAATGTTTTCGTTTAGTGTCAAATCTGGTGAGATCCCTATTTTTCTGGATGCGTTTTCACCTTCAGACATGCCTCAGCTCATGGCAGACTGGGCATTAGGACACATAGGTAAGTCAGAACATGATACTTCATATTTGCTGTCAACCAGATGCCCAGGATAAGGAAGTGTATTCAGAAGGATGGCATTGGTTATTGTCCTAGAAAAGCAAATGCATTAAATGCATCTGCAGCTGGTGAGCAAGCAAACAAGCACTGGAGCCCATTTGCTGTCACATGGGCTAATGCATCTGTCAGTTGAGCCACTGCTAACCACAATATACTGGCATTGGTATATGTTGAATACAGGTAAGGAGGAAGTGGCACAATTCACAGAGGGACATTTCTAACACCACTGGCATTTTGACAGCTGAGGATTTGCCTTGTTATTACACAGCCTAGTAACTTCTAAATGTTTTGCTGCACTGTTCACCTTGGTATTCCCTCCACGAAGGTGTCATCACTTTATCAAGGCTCAGGAGATATGCTGTACAGAGTTTGCCTTTGCTCTGGCTAATGAGGTGCTTGGAATACCAGTTTAGTGAGAGTTTGTAAAGCTGCTTCTAGTTCCTAAATAAACTGTTGTTCTGTGGAAAAAAAGGGCTGCTGACTTTTCGCCTCTTCAGTTCCCAGCCTCCTCTGAAAATAAAACAAAACAGAAACCCAGCAGCTCACAGAGACAGAAAACAAAAATAAAAAGTGGAGCAGCTGATCAGTTTGCTACACAAAGCTCCTCAGTATAGAGCTGTCAGCAGCTAAGCTTTTAAGCTGGCATCTGTTGGCACATCTCCATTAAAGTCAAAGCCATTTAGGTCAGGAAGGCTTGATTCACCAAAACTGAGGCGCCTCTGCCAGCTCTGAGCTGGTCCCGAAGTGCAGCCTGCCGTCTCATCCATTAGCCATGACTGACTGCTAGTCAGGCCCCTCTCCATGTTACTGCTGGTTGAGTCTCATCTTCTTCTGTGTGTGTGCTGGGATAGAGAGAGACAGAGCCTGGCAGCTGGCAGGATGGCATAGAGAGGCATGCATGTCTTCAGATGTGATGCAGGAGCAGTGGTGGAGAAGAACAGGGCACAGAGCACACACACTCGTTTCTAGTACAGCTGGGTGAGCTGTGGGTTGGTTAGTAGTTGTTATTTCTTTATCTACAATTCTTTTTGAGGACAGGTGGTTCATTTTGCTGCATGGTTTTAGTGTAAAGCTCCTGTGTGATACCAGTGCCAGTGCTCAAGTGCTTCATCTGCACATTTGCAGGGAAGCCTGAACTGAAAGGTGTGAACACATGTATTTTTATGCATCTGCTTTGCTCCCTGCCAGGAAGGACCAGCTGCCTGGTAAATATGCTCTTCCTGAGCCAGTCTCCCAATAGTTAAACCAAGTCCAAGCATGGGGGGGTGGGGGGGGGGGAAAGTACTCTGCTCTCTTCCCAGTTTTGGTTCTATCCTGGAGGACCCCACAGGATCCTTATAGGGAAGGAGGGTCATGTGGGTGCTGATTTGCAGGGATGGTGGTTCTTGACACCTGGAGCAGGTGGGCCCTGAGGGGAGAGTCTTAGGATTCCTGAAACGTGTAGGGGCTGAGTGTTTTCTGAGCAAGGTCATAGGTGTGCAGTGCATTTGTTGGGTCTGTTTTTTAATTTTTTGGGGGGCAGGTGTATCAGATCCTGAGAATGGGACAGTCCTAATGCTTTCAAGAGACCCGTCTATATGTCTGTGCATGTCAAAAATATCCATTGGAGAGAAATACCCATTGCCTTTGGATACCCCCTGTGGTGAGAACCAGGTTTTCACTTTCTAGGCATGGTGACATTAATGTGATTAGTGTCTCTTTGGAAGCACTAACCCTTGCCATCGCGATATATGAAGCATGAGGTCAAAATGGAATCAAACCTGAAGTATTTTCAGCAAGACATTTGTACTTCAGGTGGCAGCGGGCCAGCATGTCTGTGTAATAAAGTACACACTGTCTCTCGGAAGGGCTGCAATCCTGTCGCTGCATGTGGCAGGACTTCTCGTTCTAATGCTGTGTCCTTAATGACAATTGCATTTGCTGCATACAAGCCTACAGAAATGGTGTTTCCTGAATGCTTTTGCTGCTAGCTCCCTTTTTAACAATCAGTAGGAATTATTTTAATGAAAGAAAAAGACAAATGATTACAGGAAATAAGAGGTTATTTTTGAACAGCAGTATGCGTTTCGTATTTTTTGATCTGAAATTGACTTTGCATATGTGTTTTATTGATAACCAGTAGGGGATTACAGGGATTGTTACTTTTAACTTTGCTCCTTTCTGTGTGATGTGACATGGTTAAAGTACTTTTTAATAGATGCTTAGTGGTTACTCTGGCTTGTAGACACCATCCTTGTTTTGTATGTCCTGGCTGATGCTGTGCTTGTGAGACACCCACTGAATTGAGTTGCAGCAAAGTGCAGCTGTGTCAGTCCTCAAAGAGGGATCTACTTCAAAGCATGTCTTTGGAGAGAATCCATACATAGGACTTCAAAGCTGATTAAACCTTTTGGAGTAAAATAGCACACTGAGTCATCTGCTAGGAAAGGGCATTATTTTTATTTTTTATTATTTTTCTCCCCTTCCTACAGTTGTATCTTGGAAGAGCCCTGGGGCTGAACGTAACTGGCAAGGTAAATCATTGCTTGAAGTGCTTTTGTGCTCACTGTCTCTTGGCCCTGAAGAAGCTGGTTTGGAACTGCAGCAAAGCTGCAGCACAGCCGTTCCCAGCCCATTTGTGTGGTCAGGTCATTTGTACAGGAACTGAGTCATCACATCCCACTGCTGCCGGGATTTCTTCACTTTCTTTAGTAGCGCTGCTCCTTTCAGAGCTCGGATGTTCAAGCAAAACTTTTGAGGTCCTTTTAAACAAAATTCAGGCTGTACCACTGCTTATGTCTGGTCTACTCTGAAATGTAAAAGGATATCATCCACTGAGCAGCCAAATTTCTCTGAAGGGTTGCAGAACAGGGATTTGTTTCCACAGGGCAGGACGTAGAAGGTGAAGTGGAGGACTGGGGGCAGGCACCTGACTGTTTCTGCTTTGTCGTTGCCATGCTTCTGAGGGGCTGTTGAACTAGTATTAGAGCACGCTTCTCATGGACAGACTTGGTGGTTGTGGAGGGTCTGCTGTCCTGGTTCAGAACCAGGAGGAGAAGGTTCGGAGTTAATGCATTTAAAACAACAGGGCTAGCACTGTCCTGCAGTGGGTGATTATTAGCTTCAGTGCGGTTCCCCAGTCGATGCCTTACCCCTGCTGAAAAGAGCGTTGGTTTTGGCCCTAGCTTCAGCATGCCAGAATGTGTCTCCACCCTTCCTTACTTGTAATTATTGCTGTGTTTTGCTCTGATGGGTTTTGCTGGCAAATGCCTGACGCAGCCTGCCTTGGAATAAAGCTGATTTTGAAGACATGCACGTTTATTTAAGAGAAAAGGTTGGTTTTTCTCCTGTTCCATCCTTCTCTCTTTCCAAAAAGTCTGTGAAGGTTCCAGCCCTGTCTTAATCCAAACTCTCCTGCAATTGGTGCAACCAGTGCACTGCCTCCAGACGTATATACCAGATGAATTAGTGCTCCTTGGGGAAGGAACGTAGGCATCCAGGGGAATCCGTGTGCCACAGAGCATATGCTGTGCATCAGTCTGGTAAAAGTGAAAGGCAGTGTCAAGCGGGGGTCACTGAAGTGGCTGTGATGAGGACAGCACTTAGGTTGAGTTGTCACACCGTGCCATTCAGTGTCAACTCTGAACATCACTTCTTTTGTTAGCAGCTAGGCCAATTGCTCCATGCTTTTACTCCATAAAGGAAAATGCTAACATGCATTTCTTCCTTGGAACTAATCAGTGAGTTTTATCTCCATGGATTTGCTACAAAACGAAGAGCATACCAAGGTTTCAGGCATCATAAACTCACATTCAGGCTGAGGTTTCCTCTTGCGGTTGGCTAGGAGGTTGGACCACTGAGATATGAGGTGCCTGTATTGTAACCATTTTGTTACTGGCCTTGCTATGTTTTTTCTAGAAATTGCAGCCAATCTTCAGTCAAACATGGCTGTATATAGTTTCAGTTTTGGAATGGGAGACGGGGACAATAAGTGAATCTAGAATACTCTCAAATAGATCAAGTGTGCTAAGTGCTGAACATGACAAGATTGAGATAGCTTGGCATTGGGAGCTAAATTGCTGTAGAACTGGTCTATAATAGAATAAGTGAAGAAAACAGTATAAAATTCCTAGCAGTTATGGTATAATACAGGAAAGCTGGAAAGCCTGGCAGAGCTTACTGTCTTCAGCTTACATGTTTCATCTGTGAGTTTGGAGAGGTGTCTGCTGCTTTTAGAAAGTATTGCATTTACCACAGCGGCTGCTTATAGAAATCCTGTAATTTCTGCAGGATATGGTGGTTGCAGCCTCTGCATTCCATGTGGATCTGGGGATGCTTTGACAGGAGAAAGGATGCATCAGGAGTCCATTGTTGGGGACAGAAATAACAAGGTCTGTAGACCTGGTTTCTGGTCACAGCTCATGTGCTGTGAGACTAGAGAGGTCTGGAGTTTTTTTGTAGCTTCTGTTTTCTGTGTTTTCTGATAGCAGATAAATGTAAGAGTCTCTGGATAAAAGTCAGCAGCCAGTGCTGGACAAGCAATTACTATTAATATCATTACAAAAACTTTTGGCCTTGAATCTAGGATTAGGGGGAGTATAATCTATTACATTTTTCAGCCTGTGTTCTTCAGTGGAGGTTTCTCATTTCTGTCTGATAAAGAGTAAAGCTGCATGAGAAATCCATGGCTGGCCTTGCTCTGTATCACAAAGCTCTTTCTTGGCACTTGTTTTGATGGTAATGCTGCAGTGGATTCTTTATGTGTAGAAACTGTAGACTGCAGAAGAGAGACCTATTTTCAGCCTTGGTTGCTCTTAGCTCTTGATTAGAATTCGTCATAAGCACTTTACAGACAGAGGCAAGTATTACTGAGTTTAGCAGATTAGTAAACTGAGGCACGATGGGAAAATTATGCACCTGGAAAGTGCTGAAAATAAGAAGAGATGTCAGCCTTTTCCCTGAATAACAGCACTTGGACCCAACTAAAATATCCTTCCCTGAAGGCAGCTTGCACAGGGCATCTGCATTTCCTAAGCCCTCAGTGATATGTGCACTGAGTCTTCAAGCCACCTAAAGCCAGTTGTGTACTGTAGTCTCACTTTAGTGCTAAGAAGTTGCCATTTCCCCTGAATGAGAGGTTTATGTTACAGACAACTGAACTGATTTGACAGCCTTTTTGTACTTCGTACTTTTGTATGAAGTACAAAAAGTACTCGCTTAGTACTTACTTTTTGTACTAGGTACAAAAAGTTCTTACTTAGCCCCCCTTTGTACTAAGTAATAAGCTAATCTACTGTCAGAATTAACAACTGAAATAGCAGAAGGAAGCATCTGTTATTCTTCGATGCATGTATGGGCACCCTCAGTCAGGATGAAGCTTTAAATTGAAGAAGCTGGAAGATAGGGTTTCTTTTGCAGCCCTGCTGACTAGTTTTGGCAAGCAGGGGAAAGAGCACGCCCTCGCTCTTGCTGGGTGTTCCTCCTTCATACCCCAGCCATGACTCTGAGAGGCAAAGCAGATGCTGGGAGCTGTGGTACTGTTAATTTCACTAAGTGGCAGATGCTGGCACTTCCTTTCTTTCTGAACTCGTGGTGATTTGTGGTAAAGTTGACTTTTCGTAGTGCACTGGTTCCTAGCAGGGTACAGATGTATCTTGTCAGCTTTGGCCATCTTTCAGGGCTATAAATACTACTTTTAATAAAGAGCAGTGGTGAAAGAGGATTGTGATTTATAGTGAGGTGAGGCTCTGTGAGTTGGCATGGCTTTTGAAGCAGCATTTGTACATGAAAGACTCCACAGATCGTGTTATTTCACCGGGGTATGCCTTGTTCTTGTCAATTGTTAGAGATGGGAATTTGGAACGAGTCGTGCCAGATTTGAATGGACAAGGTGTTGCTCAGGGCTTGTGTCAGGGTGATCTGTCATTTGGTTTCTTCACAAGTTTGATATAGGCCAAATTTAGAGAATTTCAGACATGGGCTAGTGGTTTTGGATAGGGGTGAGGCGGTATTTTCCACAACGGTGGTGTCAGGATGGGCTTTTTTTCTTTTCTAGGGTAACTGATGGCTAGTAATATTAGTGTTGTTGAAATTGTATTTACGGTATTAATTTCCTACTAAGCATTGAGACTGACTGCCTTTTGTTATAGTACCATTTTATTTATACTGAAATAAATGCAAACCAATGCAAATCCCTAGTTCCTGCAGGAACAGGTTAGATTTCTGTTTTCCCCAAATACTTGATAAAGAAGTTGCACCTACAGAGTAGATGTGGGATATTTCTGATGCTGTAGCAGCACTGAAAGGTTGGAAACAGAGGTAGAATGGGCAAATCTCCATTTCGTACATGTCCTGTTAAACCATGGATGAGAAGAGAAGTAGGAAACAGGTGATGATTTGTGGCACGCAGAATACCAAATATTTTTATTTTAAGCTCACCTTACATGAAAATCTCACCTTTGAGAAGTCAGTAAGTGGCTGGCAGACATTTGAGTGAATGGCTAGACAATTGTTACTGGAGCACAGCAATCAGTTGTTTTAACCATGGCTTGTCAAGTTTGAAAATTACAGTGTTGTGTGAAGCTGTGGTATGTTGTTTAAAGTGCTGTGTGTTCAAAGTCGTTTTAACTCATTCCACTCATATCTGCCTTGTGCATGACCTTTGCTGATCATTCATTAGCCCTGCATAAATGGGGTTTTAGTAGAAAGAATTCCTATGTAGTATAAAAATAAAAATAGAAATGCTGTCAAGTGCACATACACACACATATGCAGAGCTGAGATTTTGCAAAAATTTTCATGCCAGTGTCAGAGAAAAGCTCTTCTAAATTTGAAAGCCTTCCTTTGTGCAGGGGTGTGGGGGGGGGGATGCACTTTTTGGTGTGGTGGGCTCTTGCCTCCCTTGGTGGGAGAAGCAAAGCAGTCACACAGCTCAGCCAGAGCTTCCCTATTGTACTAGAAGTGGGAGGAATCTGTAAGTGCATGATTTATTTGAAGTGGCCTGGGAGTGCCATGCTGAACATCTTGACTTTGAGCAGCTGGTGAGGGAAATAATTGCCACCATGAGGGAGCAGGAGGGAAGCAAGGAGTTCTCCAGGCTGACATGGGTGGTTTGTGTCTCTCATAATCTGAACTGGGTTCCTTGCTCTGAGTCTTGCTTTTTCTGGCAGTGCCTTCCCATGGGATGTCCACTGCTCATGGGCAACACAGAAGCCGCTGAGAGTTCTGGTGATATTATTTTAGATTTAAGGAATTGTGTTGTTTCCAGGACAACTGGGGGAGAATGAGTTCTGACTCAGCTTGGAGTAACTGATCATGCTAGCTTAATCACTTCATTTCCCCTGAAAAATGGTTAATTTCCTCCTTTTAAAGAGGCCTCTTCAAGCCAAGCAAGCAATTGGGTTAAAAAATACTAATGCAAAAATCATTCAGGTGCAGTAGTAGACTGATAATAGCAAAGAGCTCTCTAAAGTGAGCCCAAGTTGAGGATACTTAGCACAGTCAGAAGTAAGGTCCATATTTGGCTGTCTGTTAAACACCCTTAAATTCTGCTGACAGCTAAGTGAATGTCCCTGTTCTACACTCCTCCTTCAATTAAATGGATTTTGTTACTTGGCGTCATCTTGCCTCCTTGCAGTTAATTGCCTTCTCTTCTAAGAGGAAACTAATGTTACATTATTTTTCTTCCTTCCTTATTCTTTTCATCTCACAGCAATGTTGAACTACAGAATGTGGTGTTAGACTCCAGTGCAGCCATGGGGAGCAATGAACTTCAGGAGAAAGATGCCACTGGAGCCCCTGGCCATGATCTCAGCAATGGAAGCAGCAGCAATTTGGAAGCAGCCAGGCGGCTGGCTAAGCGCCTCTACCATCTGGACAGATTCAAACGCTCTGATGTGGCAAAACATTTGGGTAAAAAGTATGTGCTGTTATGAGGCCTTTGGCCACATTCTGATTGGTACTTCTGAAGGGGTTCACTTTTGAATGATAACCTTTACTTATTTCTTCGCTTTTATTTAGCAATGAATTCAGCAAGCTTGTGGCTGAAGAATATCTTAAATTTTTCGACTTCACAGGCATGACACTGGACTGTTCGCTCAGGTACAGTTCCATTAGTGGACTTTACATTGGGATTATCATAACAGTTATGTTTGCATGTTGTCCTCATTTACATGTTGTGCTTTTTGGATGTAAGAAGATGGAGAACTGTGATGTATTTTGAGGACAGAGCTTTCCTCTTCTGTTTGGCTTGGTGTGCTGCCATACTCTAGTGCTACTGAAGTGGTAGCCATGTGGAGAAGGAAATATTTAGGTGGACCTGCTTAGGAATAGTCCTTGATACAGACAAGCCGTAAAAAAGTGAGAGAAGAAAAGTGTCCAGTTACTCTCGAAACAGGGAACTTGTAGTCTGCCAGGTGCCAGTGAGGAATTACAGTGTTGTTCACAGCTGATCTGCACTGACTTCCTGACTGATGCCTTTTGGAGCTTACCCTGCTTTGCTGCAGTGTACTAAGACCAGGGTTTGGTGTGGCTCAGCAGCTCCCGTCTGTGTCTCCCTGAGGAATCCAGAAATGTGCAAAACAGCAAAAACTTCTACGTGGAAAAAGCTGTAGTGAGTTTGGTAACTGTCGGCGTGGGTGTTTGAAAACTCAGCCCTTCCATTTTCTTTCCTTTTTACACTGGAATCAGACCTCAACAATGATTGTTTTCAGTGCTTTTTTTCTCAGAAGTGAAAACACTGAGTTTGTGTAGCAGTGGCCTGTTAGCACAGTTGCTGGTGTTCTGGTGTTTAAGGGGATTTAATTGAGTTTAACTCATTTGACTGAGGTTCCTTAAGTGGGAATTTTTTTTTTCTAATGGAAATCTAGGCGGAGGTGTGCGTGCCCTTCTTAGGCCCTTTGCAAATGCGTTTCTGGGGATGTGGTGCCATGAGACCATTGCAGATCCAAGGCACCCACAAAGTCCTGCCTGCTGAAGGCGGTGGAGATGGAACATGCCTGCACAGGCATGAATTGCCTGGTCCTGAGGCAGGTGGAGTGGAGCCAAGCTGGAGTACCTGCTCAGCATGGGGTGGGAGCTGCTGGGCAGTGGGAGGTCTGCCGCTTGTTCCAGGTTTTAGTACCGCGAAGTGTGATGCTAAATACACCCTTCTTTCAAATTGTGAAATCCAACACATAATTGCATTGTGCCACATATTTAGGAGGTCTCTGCTCCTTGTAGATACCCTGTTAATAGTAATAGTTACGAGCTTCTCTAAAATGTGCCCAGGCTCTTGTGGGACTGATGACATCTATCTTGCCATTTACTCCTGAAAACTGAGATTTCTGGGCAGGTCCCTTGACCTTACTTTGCTGGGTGGCAAAAACAGCCTTGAGGAGGATTTGTATTGTTTTCTCCCCTTTTTCAAAAACTCCTGCTGTGTTGCCCTGCATGATCATGTTATCAATATATTGCAAGTATTCTTGGACCCCACCCTTTTACCCATTTCTTTTCCAGTTCAGTCTGGATTAGTCCAGGATAAATAGTGAGGTTCTGTTTTCACCCTGGGGGAGTAGGTTCCAGTGTATGTCACACCCCACCAGGTAAAAAACTGAGGCCTGCATCCTGCTGCTGGAGGAAGGAGAAAAACATGTTAGCAATGTTGATGGTGGCACCACTTTGCTGCTTTGGACTCCAGCTCGTACTGAAGTCACAGCATGCTGGGCACAGTGTCACTTGGTGGTGTGACTTCATTCAGGCTGTGATAATCTGTTGGTCTTTGGGCTTACACACTGACCATATAGGACTGTTAAAGGGTGAAAGAGTCTTGCTGACCACTCCCTGGCTCTCCAGTTCATGGGTCATCTCATGGATGGGGGTCACAGAGTCCCAGGTGGTGCAGTATTGTCAATGGTGCAGTGATGTGGTAGTGATTGGTACCTGTTGTTCTTCAACCCTCAGCAGTCCCAAAACAGAGGGGTCCTCTGAGAGACCAGGCAAGCTATTCAGATGTCTTATTTCCTCTGTCTCCACAGCAACTATCCCAAAAATCCTAACAACACCTTTTTGGGTCCTTGGGACCTCTTTCGAGGCAATCTAAGTTAAGGATGCACAGGGCCTCTGGGCCAGTCACAGTGGGGTGTTTTTCATTTCCAGTCATGCTCTCTCCACCTTCCAGTGCAGTCAGCTGTTGAGATCCCCTTGGCACCCCAGAAAGAGATGGATTCTGTCCCCAGATGTCATCTATCCTGATGGCATTGGGGTATATCATGAGGTATTGTGAACTAAAGCCTTACACTCCTGTGTGTCAGATGTGCCAGGGCTCTGGATCTGCACAGTCCAGTAGGTCTGATTGTCCCTTTCTTCTGAAATCTGGCTGGGGCCTCTGTAGTTCTAGTAATAGTACATGTTGCTCACTTGTAAATGTGAACTGGAGGTACCTTCAAGAGAATCAGAAGTAACATCAGCCCTTATATTAAAAATGAACTCTGTCTTGACCAGAACCAGGACAGGAGCACAAAGTAGGCAGGACAGAGAAACCCTGTGAAGATTCACTTGTATCTACTTGTGAATTGAATTATTTGCAATACATTACGTGTGAAATTAAGTTATTGCCAGGCAGATCACACTCTGTGTGGGTGTGAGATTGTTGCAAGTACAACCTGTCTCTGACCTTACATCAGAGAGAAAAAAAATTAAAGTTTGTGCTTTGAGACTAGATAGATGTGAATGTTCCAGCAATATATCCTGTTCCTCTCAGATCTGGTGTTAGTTTCAATCTCATGGGATGTTTAAAAATTGTCTATTAGACCGTCATTCTGTATGTTGTCTTACTTTAGATCCAGAAGTTTTGTGTAGTATTTTCTTAGAAGCATCTTGATAAATGAATGGAGGTCATCTTTGGCTGTGAGATGCATTTTTCTAGTGGGAAGAATAGCAGTGGGGTTAAGAGGAGGGGTGGTCAAGTAAGACAATAGAAGTGAAAGATGTGTTCTCCCTACCTCTCTTCACAGGCTTGCTAGCTATATCCAGTGAGTGTGCCCAAATGTGCACCAGCCCTGCACCTTGGGCTCTCATGAGTTAGAACCTCAGGAGGGCTAAGTTACTCCTCCTGCCATTGAAGCTCAGTGAGAGCTGTTGCTACTCTTCTGCCCTTTTGCTCGGGTGTTCTCCGCAGGTCGGCAGTTCACACTGCTCCCTGACTGCTGTGATCCTGGCCACTCTGATAAGTGACAACACATTTTGTGTTAGCTGTGAGTGCTGTGCACTTGCTTGACTTCACCACCTAAAAGACCTTCTCTGACTTGGGGAGCAGTACTAGTGAAGTTAAAAGGTGCAGGGGTGGTGGACAATTAGAATAGAATAGGGAACATCCTGGATGTCTTACCATGCATAAAAAACACATGTTCCAATTCCTTGCCCAAAAAAAATTAAAAGTAAGAACAGCTTTTTCAAATGGTGGGATTACTTATTATTTTGTATATTCTGTGGCTGAGGCTGGTAGTAATTTAAACCTTCCTTCATTTACTATAATGTTGGAGTTAACTGCACACAGAATGATAGTCCAATTTCCTAGAAAGGCTCCTTGGAACTGAATATGTGCTTACGTACTTCTTACTGTGATGTATGCTTTGCTCTGTGCACTATGTGAAGCAAAAAAAGATTTATTACCTTAATTTCACTTTTTTTCCCCACTCCTCATTTAGGAGTTTCTTTAAAGCCTTTTCACTTATTGGAGAAACTCAGGAACGAGAGAGAGTTTTAATCCACTTCTCCAGCAGATACTACCAGTGCAACCCAAATGCCATTTCTTCTCAAGGTAACTTTGTTTCTGATACTGAAGTCTTTGCTTGCTGCTGTCTTCCTTTCTTTCTCACCTTTAGCAGCGCATACAGTGTATGCCTGTAAAATGAAGTTATGTAGTCACTGTACCACACTTGAGAGACTGTCTCTGGCAAGCATCAAAACCCTCAGCAGGGAAGGTGTTTAGGCCTCCTCAATATAAATCTTCAGTTGTGGCACCTCCAGATTTGTCCTCGGTTGTAGTTTCTGGTCTCGCTGGCCTTGGTGTGTGGGTACTTGTGCTCCAGCTGCACTCATGTGGACAAGAATAGGTCCCGTGTCAGCAGGAGGAGAGGATGTTCACTTTTCATGCTCCATTCAGCGCTTGTGTCTGCATCTACTGGCATCAGGCATGCCAGTTCTTGCCAGTTGTGGGGGTGAATTTTGGGTACTGTATCCAGATCCTGGCATGGTTTCATCTCGACTAGCTAACATCAGAGTGCTCCTCCTTGCCAGTATTTTCAGTCAGTTTGGAAATAAGTGATGGAAACAAACAAGAACATAGATCAAACCTGAGAAAACTGGGACTGCAGAAGAGGACAAACTATCTGTTGGTGTAATTGCTGTGTTCAGCCAGACGTGTTGGCAGAGCCTTGTGGCCCTGTCATTGCAGCACACGGTGATCATACACTGAAGGAGGAGGTTGAAAAAGAAGGCAGTCATGCGTTTAGCTGTACCTTTAGTTTCAAGTGTAAGTGATAAAGATCTGCTACACTTGGAGGTACCGCTGTGCCTCCTTACCCCTTGCTTTGTGACCTACCCCTGTTGCAGTGAGATGATGTTTGGGCACTTCGTAGCTCTTCAGCTTTACTGGCTGTCATACAGGGGAGGGAAAGAGTTGGTAGTAAGAACAGGATCTGCTTCTTTGCTCTCTCTGTCCTCTGCCTATTGCCTTTCTTATTTCAAGACACTGTAGGCAGTCAGGTAGAACCAGTGCATCATGTCCAGAGAGAAATGATGACTTGACTGATGATGTGGGTGCCTTACTCTAGTCCAGGGTGCAAGAGGGAAATTGCAACTTCACACCCGGGGTAAGCATTTAAATATTGCACACTTAACCCAGGATCTCAGTACTATGTGTACTTTGGGCACCACCATTATATACAAAGATAAAGATACAAAGATACAAAGCTATCAGAAAGTGTCCTGAAAACGGATTTGAAGATGGGGAAGGGTCTAGAGGGGAAGCCAGATGAGGAGCCTTGAGATCACATAGTTTGCAGAGCCTGGAGGAGACTGAGGGGAGACCTCATTGCAGTCTACAGCTTCCTCAGGAGGGGTGGAGGAGGGGCAGGCACTCTTCTCTATTGTGACCAGTGACAGGAGCTGAGGGAATGACTTAAAGTTGTGTCATCGGAGGTTTATGTGGGACATTAGAGAGAGGTTCTTCTCCTAGAGGGTGGTTGGGCACTGGAACAGGTACCCCAGGGAAGTGATCACGGCACCAGCCTGACAGAGCTCAAGAAGTGTTTGGACTATGCTCTCAAGCACATGGTATGACTCTTAGGGATATCCTGTGCAGAGACTGGAGTTGAACTCCATGATCCTTGTAGGGTGCCTTCTAAACTTGCTTGGAAAGTTTATTCAAAAGGGCTTAAAGGACTACTACTTTTTCCTGAGGTGGACACAAAGAAGAACTTCACAAAAGTTCCCCAAAAGTTCACAACCAGACTTTCCTAGCAAACCTTAGAAGTTCAGGAATTTGGCAGAATTTTAAACAAACATTCAATCAGAATAAAGCATTTCACAAAGCATTGACTTAGCGAACTTTACTCATCCAACCTCAATTACCCATATTTCAGCAAATGGAAATTAAGAGTAGAAAAGAAGAAAAAGAGACAAAAAGAAAGCGTGAAAACCAAGATTTAGCTACTGGCCTGTATCCTAGTGTGGTTTCAGCTTCCATAAAATCCAAAGACAATAGGGACACAATCACATATCCTGGGGTCTGGTCTGGCTTCCTGTGGCAAGCAACCACAGGGAGCGTTTTTCAGTAATCTGGCCACCCCAGGGTGTGACTGGGGCTCCAGGGCAGGGTGTGGGCCATTGCTTTCAGTGTGCCCGTGATTGGTGGCAGTTCTGGACTAGGGGCTCCAGAGACTGCAGTGTGGAGCAGTACACTATCCCATTTTCTGCAGAGCTGCTCCCCCTATACACACATTTCAGTTGTTTTGAGCCAGTAATCATTTTCTTCAGTCTCTCAGTCCTCCAACTCTATTCTGTGGTTCTGTGAATCTGGCTTATTGCTCAGGGCCTTGGCCGCAGGACCAGCTTAAAAACCCCTGGAGTACTCTCTACTCAACATGGAGCTAAGCAGCATAAATAACTGACTGTGCTTCTCCAAAACTAGGTCTAATTGAGTTCTGAATGAGGGCTGAGCCAGAGGGACAGAAAAACAGGGTACCCTGCTGCACCCACTCTTTACACAAGAAGAAATGTATTTTACTTTTCCCTTTCTGCACTGAAGTAAATGAAGAAGAAGGTCTTGATTCAGACTGTAATATTGGTATTAGCAAGCTGAGAGTGATAGCATGATTTCCTGTCTTGCTTGCCTCATCCATGGGTGCTGCAGGACAGTTTTGACAATTGCTAAGAGATGAAAGAAAGACTGTTGTGGTTTGGCAGCTATGTGGTGACCTCATTGTTCATTTGTTTAATTATGTGTATTTCTTGATAAAACAGATTCTTTTAAAGGGAACAGACTCAATTAGTGTACAAGTCCCAGTTTCAGCTTCTTAAAGGTCCAGATGTGGTTTTGCATGTGACTCTGGTTATTTCTCTTTCTGCAGATGGAGTTCACTGTCTCACGTGTGCCATGATGCTGCTGAACACAGACCTGCATGGCCATGTGAGTCTGCACAGATTTCTGTAGAGTACTCCTATTCACACCATGCTGAGATGGGGTGGTTTGTGGCAGTCCCCGTGCTGGTGGCCGCCTTCTAAAGCCCTGCAGACAGCAAACAGTGAGAAGGCTGCACTCCCAGGCCGTTGTCCTGGGCAGCCCTTTCCAGCATGTCTTGATCAGTCATGTGTAAGCTGGCATTGTGCCAGGTGTTGCCATAATATCTGAGCATACTCCCTGTCCTCAGGCCTGTCTTTCTGGTGTGCTTACCATCCTTCCTGCAGCAGACCCTGACCAGGAAGCCGTGTGTGGGATTGGCTTCCCCTTTACAGTATGTACAAACATGTGGGAAGACAGAATAAAGAGGGACGGACGTGAAGAAGTTTTGGGAAGGTCACAAAAGGAAGGTGATGTTTGCAGGCATTCAGTTGCAGGGGGCAGTTCAGGTGGAAGCAGAGTTTTGCACAGACAAATGAGGGGTGTACTTAGAGCCAAGAGAACGGAGGGGGGATATGGGCATGCTGAGTGGGAGCCCTATCTTCCTTCCCCATGTTCCTTCCCTGAACACCTCTCCCCACTGCTTGCCTGGGTGACATAGTATTCTAGTTGGAGTCCTCTTAGTCACACTGCTGCAAGGTGTCATCAGCCTTAGGATGGGTATTTCTGCACCCATGGTGCAATACATCTGGTATGCAAGGTATTCCCATGCTGATGAGAGTCTTCTTCTTCCCTGGAGTTAGGGTGGTGTGTTTAAAAACACAGGGAGCATGGCATGATAGTGTGCAAAAGCAGTGGCTTCAGCTGAGTGGCTCAGGGGCTTTTCTCTGGCCCTCCACTGCGCTTGCAAGGGCTCTTCCAGAAGGGTGTCCCCGGGGAGCTCTCGCACATTAATGGTGTTGTATTGGGCAGCAGGACATGGAGGCACCCTAGCTCTGTCTTAACAGGCTGCTTAGCCCCTCTGGGGTTGCTGGTGATAAAACCAAGACTTGAGTGTTCACAAGGAGTTCTGAGACCCACCTCCCATTTAACTGAATGCCTTTTTCTGAAGATTGTGGAGGCAGGAGCGGTAGGGAGTTGTGAGGAACTTTTTTCTCTCACTCTTCCCTACTGAAGGGTGTGTCAGTCGAGTGTGAGTGAGGGGTACCGGAATGTGACCCCGTTTGTCTCTTAAGCACACATGGCTTCTCTTGAGCACGCCTGAGTCTTTCTGCACAGGCATCCCACTCCCTGGAGTGGTGAGCAGCCTGGGGCTCCTGCTTTACAGCCTGCCTGGCTTCACAGTCTGGGGAGGAAGACCAAATAGTGGCTGCACATCAGCCTGACAGCCATTCCCACTGCTCCCTGTGATGCTTTAGTGGGCCCTACTGTCTTCAGTAGGTACTGGAATAAACAATCTGGCTCTGACCCATCATTGCTGCTGACTGGTTGTTGCAGTGTATAACTTTGGAGGCTTATCCCACTAGCAGTTAGAAGTGTTTTGTTATGTATACACATCTGTAGTATTTGCCAGACTCCTGCTTGTATTATGTCCATGTGTGGTCGTTGTGTTCCCTCCAACCCCTCTGATTTCCTCTAATTTTGGTCTTCCTCTTACTGCTTTGCATTTTTCCACATAGGTGGTAAGTTTGGTGTTTTTGACTTGGAATGCAGCCCTTGGAGATACGCCTAATTGCCTGTTTCCTAACAAAGATAACGCTTTGCCCCATCCTTACCAGGATTCTGCTAGAGCAGGAAGCAAATGAGTCACTGGGCTTGTCTATACACTAAGCTCTATTTGTTACTGACATACTGATTATGAGCACAGACACTTCTATTTCACAATCAGCTCAACTGCTTGTAGGGCTGTAATGCAGCTGCTCTGCCTCCAGCTCACACTTACCTTTAACTCCTGTAGACAAACTCTTACTTATCCCCTTTATTTTCCCTGTCTTGCCGCACTTATATTTGTAACTAAACAGTTTTTGCTAGGTGTGTCTTGGAAATGCATGCTTGCTTCTCTGCACAGAGGTCATGGCCCACAGTGGTGCTAGAAAGTTTTGAGGTATCTCTAGACCACCAGGCATATCTTCTGGAACCTCTGTGGCACTGGATGGAGATGTTAGCTTTGGTCCTGCAGCAAAACAACCGTTTGTCTGCAATGCCACATTGCTATTGGCTTTGGTCAGCATGGGGAAGCTGCAAACTGCTGCGTGGAGGAAATAAAAGTAGGCTGAAATTGCAGGAAAAAAGGAAAGTACTTGTAAGTCTGCTAGACCAGCTCCAGCCTGCACCTGAAGACTGAAGTTATGAGCTGTGTTCTATAAGCTTTGCAACCACAGAGCCACGGTGACAGCCTGTGTGTGTTGTCAGGAGCTGTCCTGTTGTGGGAAGCCATGTATTGTTCCAGAGTTACTGCTTACTTTCTCTGTGGGTTTGTGCTGGCTGCAGGCTATGGGATCTTCCTTATTGGCTAGGTGAGGCTGATGGCCAAGATTCAGTGGTTTTCCTGATCACACATTATGGAAGGTAAATAGAGGATATGCACTTTAACATTGAATGACCTGTATTACCAACTGGTGCCCTTCCTTGGGCTCCAGTCCTGTGTTAATTTGGGGTCCTGCTCCTAGCCAAAGACAAAGCTCACACAGAGTTCTTTTGCTGTATTTCTACAGACAAAGCGTGCCTGACAGTGGAAAAGTCTTCACTTCCCTCTTCCTGCTGACGGTGGTGCTATCCTCAAAGATACCATGACCATGACAGAGCCCTATTTTTCCCTCTGTCTATACCACGTTTCACAGCTCATCTCAGGCTGCTTTACTTTCCTCAGATGTCTTTGGTGTCCTTTCTCATCAATACAGTGTTGTAATCATTGCCCACTCACAAGGTTCTCCATATGCTAAGCAGGAGCCTTCTCGCACCTGCTACAGACTTCTCACCAAGTGTGGACACCTCCTCTGGGGGTGATGGAGGCGGGAATTCAAGAGTAGTTTAGGGCAGCCTCAAAACTCTGGCTATAGTTTGGCTCCTACACAGCCAAACTGTTTCTTTGCATTTGTGTCTTATTTGGGCAACTTTCAATCTGAGGCTTAAACAGGAAGAGAGAAAAGAGAGCGAGCCTATAGAAATGTCAGAGCAGCCTCAGCCTGTGGGTCAGAAAAGGTAATGGCCACACCTGGGCATCACACTCCAACTCAGGCCAGTTGCCAGTGAAAGGGAGCATTGGAAATTGTAAGAGAAGGGTCTGGAAAGGGCCTCAGTCATGTGTTTCCTTGTGCCTCACAGCAGATTTAAGTAGAGGTTTTCCGTCAGAGAATGGTAGAGCTTCTGGAGACATGGGGATATAAGGCACTTTGCAAATACCAGAGATCTTCACCATTGTCCTCTTCATAACCCTCAGTGTTAAGCTGGGGTTTTTTTGGGGGGGTATTTGTGGGCCTTTGGGTGCAAAAGTACTTTCCCTTTGCTAGTTATATGCATACAAGGATGCTCATCTATGAGTAATCTCATGAATGCTTTCTTAGTGCTGCCTGCCTTGGGCTTAAAGGAGACCAGGAAAATGCATTTAATCTGATATTGCTCATTCCTGTCGTTTTGGAAAGCAGCAAGAATATGATGTTGTGTTTCTCTGACACTCTTCAGAACATTGGGAAAAAGATGACCTGCCAAGAGTTTGTTGCTAACCTCCAGGGGATGAACAGTGGCAAAGACTTCCCGAGAGGGCTCTTGAAGGTAAGGAATTAACTGCAGAACATGGGTTTCGTTTTTACTGAAAGATGGTTCAAAACAAAACACCTGTCTTGCATTTTCTGAATCTTAATTGTCAAACATGGCAAGTGATGGGCACGTTTCTCTGCCCTGAACATACATAATATATATAGTGTTTATTCTCTTGTTTTCCCGCTTGCCTTCACTTCATAGTGAAGGAGACTCTGCAGCACAGAGGGGCGAAACTGAGCTGCAGCAGGTCTTGCCCCAGAGCTGTGTGCCTTATAAACTCACGTGGTCATGCCATCCCTAAGTGCTGTCTCCTGATTACAGTAGACAGAAGCAGCCAGTTGGCTCTGAATGCAAATACATAAAGGCTAAGGCTGATCTCTCTGTACAATCTGAAAGGCGTGTGTGTTTTTTCATCAAAGGTGCTTTGGGGTATTCACATTAGAGCTGGAGATGCAATTTCAGATTATAATGTGCTGTCTGGCAAAGACTGCATTGCTTCAGCTTTTGTTCATTAACTTTGTGCCAGGAGTTAAATCCGAAGAATGGGGGAAGAGGCTGAGCAGGACAAACCTTGTTTTATTGTCAGTAATAATGAAAATGTTTCACTTCTTTTTTGTCTGATTGCTAGCATGAAACAGCACTTTGTTTAAATGAAGACAGGTACGCATACACTGGAGTTGATAATTTATTTATTTTTTTGTATTGGAAATAAAAATAAGAGACTGCCGCATCTGAGAGGTGACCCAATGCCTACAGAGGCAAACCAAATGAGTTGCCATCTCTTCTGAGAGTTTTGTTTTTAGGACCATTGTGAAATATAGATGTACCTGCATAGTTGAATGCAGCAGAGTTTGTCTTCTAGTGCTGGTAATTTCTTAATTTTCTTCAGGGAGCTTTTTGTTGGGCCCTCCTGCGTCAGTTCTTACTAAGCAATTGGGAATATAAATGCAGCCCCCCTTTATTTTAGATTTAATGTCTTTAATTTTTGAGTCTGTGTATCTGTCAGCAGCCACACTTAAATTATTTTTTCCCGTAAGGAATCTCATTTCTCAGTTTTCCATAAAGGGATGTATTGAGATTAATTTGCAGACTAATTACAGCCCTTACCGAATAAATACATCTCCAGATTGTGTTTAAATAACCTGAGTGTACTGACAAGAGACTTCCACTGGTGTTCACCTGCTGTTTGTTTTCCTGCTGACAGAATTATGCAGCTAGAGCTGTACCTTGGTGTTTAGTGCTCACCTGCTAATGCTAGGGATGTCTTCATTCTTCACCCAAAGGAAATACCAGGGCTCAGGAGTTTTTGGACGTTGACAGATGGAAGAAGTTTGGTGTTGGTGTCCCACTTTGCTTAAGGCTTTCTGCCCTTTTCTGTGTGCTGCCTTGATGTCTTGGGGACAGAGGTGGTGCCCACCTTTGGTTTCTCATCTGACTTGTCTGACGATTTGATGAACTGACCTTTGTTCTTTACTTCGTCAGTGGAGGGAAGTGAGTATGAGTGATTGTGCTACTGTGTTCACAGCAGCCATGCTGCCACTAAATGTGCAATTGCAAAGACTTAGCGGAAATTAATTTTTGCGTTAGTCTCAATGAATTACATTCACAGCACCCTGCTTCAGCACAGCACCAAAGTGCACGTGGCTTGCTGCTGCATTAGCTGTGTAGCCACTAAGCATGGGTGATGTGGTGAGCCTTCTCCCTGCATCCTTGCCCTGGGCGAGGAAGAGCAGTTTCCACAGGGTGGCAGTGTGTCCCTGTGGGAGCGAGGTCCTGAGCACACGCTGGTGACTAATGCAGACCTGTGGCAAAGCGAGTGGGCTTTTCTGCCTCTGCAGCCTCCCTGTGTTATCCTCGTGGCCCTGCTGCACCCTTGTATGAAGCTCTGCAACTCTGCTGAGCCCCAGAGCAAAGCTGAGCCGTGCTGGAGCGAAGGAAGGCCAGGGAGAGCTGAGTGTTTATCCAGGACTTGTGAAGCTCTATGCAGCATTTATTGTGGGTCCGGTTCCCAGAGTCGGGGTTGCAAATATGAATGCTTGGGCTATCCAGGACAGCTGGCTGACAGGCATCAGTCAAACATTGCCTTCAGTCAATCCGTTCACCCCGAGTGTAGAGTATGGCCTTGAGTGTTTTGTCTGGATAGGAAAATAGCTCATCAAGGGCCAGACATAAACACCTGAGGAGGTACACACTTTTGTGTGATCAGCCTCAGAAAACTTGGGGCATTCGATCAAGTTACTCCTTTTTTCCACCTCTGTGGGGGAGCTGTCTCTATGTTTTATTAAGTTTTTTTCTGACAATGAGAACACTTTTGCTACAAACCATAAGGCCTTCATGGTCTGATTCTCTGTGTGTCACTAGTTGTGCTTTGGTTTCACTCTGGTTTGAAAGTAGAGGTGGGAAATGCTAATGTGATCTTGCTCACTTTGTGTCTTGCTATCTGTTCATTTAACATTGCAAAAGGTTTTGCTTTTGTCCACCCATCTGCACAAAGATTCATTGCCTTTCCTTTTTCCTCACTTCTTTAGTTGGATCTGAGGTTGCTTTTAAAGTTAGGACCCATAAAGACAAATGCACCAAACTGTGATTTAAAGTGTGTTTCTCCCTATGGGGTCTGCTTGTAGTATTCATGTACTCACCACATATATATACGTAGAAGGGGAAGTCATGGCTAGGATCTCCCTCCTTGGAAAGAAATAAAAATCAGTCTGACATTTTTGCAGTGTCAAGACCCTCATGATTACAGTGTAGGAGTGGCTTCTTTCTCACATGCTCAGACCAGCTTTAATTTGCTGTAGCGATACCATCTTCACAGTGATGTGCTAGGAAATTGTACTGTGTGACTGTAGCCTTCTTCAAAGCTGGGCTTCACAAGATTTTCTGGAATGAGGAGGAGATTGGCTTGGAAAGAGCCTAATTTTGGCCATACGTTCTCACTTCAATTCCTAAGGGCATTGTAGTCCCCATAAATAAAGTGCTGGTATGGTGCTGGCCACATTTTCCTCTTGTCAGTTTGAGACAAGGTATGTGGGATTCCACTCCAGGAAGGTGGCAGAAACAGGTCCTTTCCTATGTAAGGAGAGAAAATGTCTTCTGTGGTCCACAGAGAGCCTGCAAGAAGGCATCACTGAGGAAATGGATCCCTCCCTGCTTTTGTTAGGCAGTGTTCTGGGAGGGGTACTCTGTTGTTAGGCTGTGTGCAAAGTACCACCTGTCCTGCATAAGTAAATGTCCTCTGCATTTACTGTGTCTGGGACACCTCATTCATGGAATCAGGGGCATCAGCCAACCTGTGACATGGGCTGACTGGTAGTGGTGCTGCCCCATGACACGAACACTGGATGTGGGGAAGTCATACCTGGCTGTGTGTCTTTTGGCAGGAGGTAGCTCTTCACTGACCTGTTATATCATCTGGGAACCTCCATCATGCTGAGGTACCTGGGATGCTCTACAGGGACTTGGCTAGACTCATCCTGTCAGGGGCTGCTGATGAAGATAAGATGCCAATCCTGCATAAAAGATCTGCTTTTTCTCAAAGGCAGTTTTTTTGGGGGGCCTTGTCTCCTGCAGAAGCACTGTACTGAAGTGACCAAATTAACTTGGAGTTGCTCGTGCTGAACTCTACTGAAGAACCAGTCCCCCTTAATTTCCTAAATGATCCGAATTCTTGATTACAATTCCTGGGATGTGCAATTTCCTGTAGATGCTGCAAAGTAGGGTTTATCTCACATTGCTGTCAGTTCCATGCACTTTAATTAAGGGGTTTTTTTGCCACTGTCTTTCTTTCTGCCTCCTCTCTCTCTCCCTCTTTTTTTAATTCCCTTTTAAAGCCCTCCAAAGCAAACACTCAATATGAAGAGAATTACTGGCATCTTACTTCATCCATTCCAATCATTTCAGGTATTTAGCGGAGAGAATGAGCATCAGGTGGCTAACGTCTCCCTGCACAGCCTCAGCCCCCCTTTGTGGAGAGGAACTCACACTAATTGGACTGCTGTGTGCCCCCTAAGTGCTCTCATCAGTCTCTCTCTTCATCCTTTTCATGGCTTTTTGGCAAGAAATTTCCACCTTCGAGGGAAACCTGATGAAGGCGATGAGATGAAAGCATGTGACAGCATGCCAGGATGGCCCGAGAGGACCCCACTGACTGCTGTAACACCCTGCAGTAGTGGGCAGAGGAGGCAGAGGGCCGAGTGTCTTGGCTCCACTGAATAAGACAGAACTCTGCCTCCTTGTTTCTTTCCCAAAATGTTTCTGTTGGAAATAGTGGTTTTGGGCCATTTCTCATCTGTATGAAGTAGAAGATCTGTTACGGAAGGCCCCTTTCACCTGCTAGGAAACAACAGAGTCTAATCTGGCAGCATAAAAGTCAGGGAATGCAGGATGAAATCATTAAACCTTGTCTTAAACAGTTGTTTGTGAAAGCATACTTTCACTCTCAGAGGAGCCACAGATCCATAGTGACTCTTGGGAACGCCTGGCTTGTCTTCACTATTCTCCGTCCTTGCTGAGAACCTTCCTACCACGATAACCTTTGTTTCCTTCAACTTGGAGTTTTTTGGGTGTTGTCATTTGTCCTATTAAAGAGCAATAACCGTTTAAAGCATGCCTTAGCAGAGCTGAGAGTTGGACCAAGTTATGATGGTGTGTGTATCGCTTTGTGTCTCTTGAATTACAGAGATTCCTGACATCTTCTTGCCCTGTTGAAATGCAAATATACTTTCTTTTTGCATTTCAGGAACTTAGCTCAGTGCATATAAAAAGAAAAATCTGTAATCTATGTATTTTTTCTCCAGTCAAATAAACCCAGATATTGAGTTGAGGGAAGCCTCGTAATGGGAAAAGCCTAATACCAACTGTGTCTCTGAGCAGGGGAAGCAGAACTTCAAACAAGGCTTAAAACATAAAATTTTTTGAAGGTGATTTAAGGATTAGGATTACTCTGCATAGTCTAGGGGTGGTACGAGGGATTGCTAATTTTACTAGGAAGCAGGCTGGATTTCAGGATGGACCTGTTCTGCTTTGACAATGTGCATTTCTCAGAATTATTTTTGCTCCTTCAACCTTTCACCTCTTTACTTTCCTATTGTTATTCAAAAGATCTCACCTAGCTTACCAGGCTTTTGTGTCAGCAAGGACTGAAACCCAAGCAGAGTCAGCTAAGAATTTCCATTGCTACTGGCTGCAATTACATGGCTCAATACCAGCCTCATAATGAGCATTTGGGGGGTTAATTTTCATCTGTGGAGGCAAGCTATATGTAGTGTCTTGTCCAGGTTGATCAGACAAGGAAATTATTTGATGTTTGGCTTCTCCAGCCTGTCAGCCAAGGTCATCACTTGTCTCCTACTGTAACTGAAATGCATAGCAGGTCTCAAGGATGAATGTCAGCTGTCAGGTGTGGAGGATACAGGCTGGTAATCTCCAGGAATGATGCACTCTGCCACTTTAAAAGAGGAATTTTGGGCTCTTTGCAGACTGGGAATTCTCTAATACAATGTCACACATACATTTTGGTCCCTATGACATATTACTCCCACCTCCATGTAGGTAGAAAACAAATTCTGAAAAACATTCTTTGATCTTCCACCCACTGATTTGCTTGAAATTTAAGTTCTGTGCTGCATCTCAAGGGAAGGAGGAGTAGGAATATAATTTATACCATATTAAAAAAAAAAAAAAAAAAAAAAAAAAAAAAAAAAAGGAAGAACATTCCTCCACCAGCTTTAAGATTGCTGCTGTATAAATGGTTAATATTTCTTCCTTCTGTTTGTTGCCACACTTCAAATAGCGTTGGACTGTTCTCTCTCAGACCCAGTTACACTGTTTTCTTTCAAACAAGAGTATTAGGCTGCTCCTTAAATTCAGATTTTTTTTTTCTGTTTCCTGTGAGGTTAAAGAAAATATTTAGTTTTCTTCTGAGGTCACACTTTCTTGGATGATTAAGTATTCACAAGATCCTTGTGCAAATATGGGACAAATCCAAAGCACCAGTTTTCTTCCTTTTGACAGATGGGTTCTGGAAGGTGTCAAAAGAGGTAGGAAGGATTTCACCTGCTTTTTGGGCAAGGCAGCTGGACATGACTCCATAGGTAGATGGAATTGTGGAGGAAAGGGATGTGAAGGGCTATGCCTATTTTTTCTCCTTCCATAGTGCAATGCCCACAGCCACAGGTGATACCCACTTGAAACCTGTGATGGTCTTAGAATGGCCTCAATTTCCTTGCTCCCCCTCTCTTCTCCCACTTCTCCCTATTGTGCCCCTTCCTTTTGCCCTCTTCCTTCCTTCTTCCACTTCCTTGTCCTCCCCTTCCTTTTCCTCTTTTCCTTTTGTTGATTTGTTGTGTTTGCTATTTGAGTCAGAGAGAAGCTTTGGAGGGTGGTTGTTTTTTTTTTTCTTTTTTTTTTTTTTTAATGCAGATCTTTAGGGTGAGGGGTTTATTTCAATGGTGTTGACTCGAAACGTGCACTTCAGGGACAGTGGCAGAGATTGTTTGCAGCTGATCTGAGATTGTTTTATATCACTTCTTTAATCACTTTCCTCTGGGTTTTTATCACACAAATGCAGAATTTTAGGGTTTTGATGTTTCCATGGATTTGTTCGAAGTGCTGCTGTTTTCTGTAGCTACATTTGTGAACTTTAACTTAAGGAATTTGGGGGTCTGTGTTAGTCTGCCTACCACATGGCTCACTTAGTTTCTGTGAGCTCTATTGATAATAGATGATAATTCCTAAAAGGAGGAATTCAAGAAGAGGAACTTTTCCCCTTGGATACTATAGTTCTTTCCTAGGAAGTACAACAGCTAGTCCATCAAACAGCTGTTTTCAGATCTGCTGCAAGGAATATGAAGATGGCTGAAGTCATCTCTTCACTTGCAGTGCTGGTCAGGATAACAGGGTGCATGATTTCTTTCCATCCCTGTTATTATCCAATGGCTTGTTTTCATTGAACCTGTGATCTCCTGTCATTCTCAGCAGGGCACCTACCTTAGGAATGGGTTTTTTTGGCACAAGATGCAGTGTGGATCCCAGAGGTACAGTGATACCAGGATTTGTTTGATCTTCCACCAGTCGTTGTGGTTTTGTCATTCTGCTCACTTCTAGGTGCTTATTGATGTAAAAAGTCAGTTGTAAAGACTTGTGCTGGGACCATGAGCTGCTGGTTGTGGATGTTCTTTTAGCCTTTTTCTCATGTAACCTAAACCAGAGATAGTTCAGTTGCCCTCATGCAGTCATCCATCATTTTCCCACCATTCCAGCTGTTACCCTGCTAGGATTCCTGTTGAATGTGCATGTAGAAAAAAATGAAGTGGCTGCTTTAGTATTTCTGCTGTTCACAGGAGACACTTAGATTTAATTTGGATTGTCAGCTCCCCCTAGTCAGCAGACCTCAAATTGTTATCTTAATATTACAGGAGTTTTACTGTTGTTCAGTTTTAAGCTCTAGTTATGTAGCCATTGTGTAAGAGTAGCTTATCTGTCAGAATTAACCTTCCTCTTCCTTCCTGTTTTGGGGAGAAGGAAAAGAAAATGAAAGAAGGAAAGATGAAGGATGAAAGAAAGACTTAATGTTGTTTATTTAACAAACAGAATTTAATGGCAGCATTGAATAGTTTTGCCTTTCTGTGCTACGCAAGTACGTTACTGGCTTTTGAGGGTATATTTTAAGTAATCGATATGCATGTGTTTATGTATTTTGTCAGCCTGTGTTGTTTGTATTTGTCATTGACATCAGGCTTAAGTGATACTTATGTGTCTTAGTTTAAAGACATTGGAATTCTTTAGGTGCAGTAATGTGGTCCTTAGGTTTGTACCCCAAAAGCCAGTATTGAATTTTACTTGAAATTGTGCTGGTTTTCGTCTTGTGTTGTTGATTTGCTGAACAATGTTAGGGAGACCAAGCAAGGACTGAGTACGTTTTGCCTCCCAGGGAAACTTGACTGGTGGGAGGAACAGATGGGAAGGAGCTTATTTCAGGGTAAATTGGAACAGCTGCCCATTTTCTTTATGGATTATGGGGTCTGACATAGTGCCTTGTGACAAGAGAAAAGCTTTTGTATGGATTTAGAAGAATGAGACAGAAGAAATAATAGAGACTGGTTTTCTGCTCTGGTATCTGTTTTGACTCAAAGTCTAAAATTTTCCTGCTGGTTTATGGTTTATTCCTTAGAGGAACTGATAGGGGCCGTCTCTATATAGGCTCACAGTCCTTTTGGCCACCCCAGTGGTGTCACTGACTAAAAGAATATTTACATTCTGCCTCTTTCCTACCACCTCTTTGCTGACCTCTGTACGAGAGGGTGCTTGACACACTGGGAAGGTCCCCATGGTATGGTCAGCTCTGATTTTTCTGATACTGCGCAGCTATTTCAGTCCCTTTTAAAAAGTATCTCTTCTGTCCCTCTGTTTATGTTAACAAAACACTTTTGCCTCAGAAATCCCTGTTGCTCAGTTACAGACATAAATCAATCCTGTGTGCATATGATTTTCTAAAATGGTGGGTCTTTTCTAATGTCGAAGCATGGTCTTTCCCCAGAATAACAGTCAGTGTGTACACGGAATACTGGTTCAGTCAGGAGTACAAGATTTTATTATCACTTGCAGATGAAAATCAGGGGCACTGGTGAAATCTAAACTGAATCTCCAATCTGAAGATATTTAAGGCTTCAAATGCATTGTCTCAGGATCTTTGGGAGAGTGTGAGCTGAGAAGTGTTTTCCATACTCAATAGAGGAAAAAAAAGAAGAAAGAACATTCTGTCATCCTTGGAGTTTTGAACTGCTGCAGAAACAGACTTGTTCCTGTCTTACCTGAGGATCTGCTAACTTCAGCTCAGAGAATGCTAGATGAACTGCTGCAATTAGGCAACAGTGATGGTGCTGTGGGCAACAGAAGAGAAATATTGCTTTGATTCACTCTAGCTTGTGTTTAATAATAAAATTGCTCTGTGTAATTGACACTGGCCTAGGTCTGTGTGTGATATTTAGGGAGTATAATTATTTCAGATGTGTTGAGGGTGCTTGGGGAGTTTGCCTTATAAATCTGAGAGCAAGAATAATCTGCTAGGCAGGGGACTGCTAGGATAGAGAGTGATTTGTGGCCATTTACGTAGCACCTGTCAGGACCTGCTGCTTAGCTCATCTGGAGCAGTTTGACTGCAGTGCAAATTTCCTCTAAGAAGAGATTTTCTTTGAAAAGCTTTCCCACAAGCAGTGGGAAACCTTTTTTGCTAAGTGGCAGAAGTAACTCAGAGCATGATTACTGCCAGAGAAAAAGGTTCCTTTTGGTTATCCTCTAGCAATGACGGGTTTGTGTATAAAAGGTGCACATTTGGGATTTGATCTTAATGTGTAGGAATAGGCTTGCTAGATCTGACTGTTGTGGAAATGAAAATGTGTTTTTCTTGTTGACCGGAAGGGAAGATATCTGTGCCTCAAGCAGGATGGAGGCACAGTCTGTGAGGAATCAGAAGTTTCCCACCCCAGGGACAGTTTTTGTGTTGGTATTTAGGTAATCTGTTCCCTGTTCCACTGACGGTTGTCCTTCAGCAGGGTCAACACCTATTCCAGTCTGTTGGAAGGATATGCACCTTGTAGCATCCTTGGGGGCAACATGAGCAAAGGGTTAATGCTGTCAGAAAGACTACTGCATGTTGGGGAGACAGCAGCATGTTTTATGAGCAAAAATGCACCTAGGACCATCATGTGACTGTCTAGCCATTTGCCCTGTAAGGGTGTAAATTCCTGATTGCAAGAGGCTGGGAAGATGTAACCAGGGGAAAAGTCCACTCAGTTCATATGCAGCCTATTTACCCCTGGGTGCCCTTGAGTGCATGACGTGGGGTAAACAAGCTCTCACTTTGCTTTCACATGGCTTGGCAGACATGGTACGGGACTCAGGTGTGAATGGAGACTGGAGCCTCTTCACCCAGCTATTGGCTGCCTGGTGTATATCAGCACAGGACATTCACCTTAGCATGCCAAGCAGCAGTGTCTGGCACTCATTGCTGTCTGCTGCACAGCCTTGCTCCCTGTGTGTGTTTCGGTGTGAGTGGGATGATAGCCCTCATATCCTCCCACACCCCAGCACCGCTGCTGCTTGGTGATATGGTGGTATGGGGCAGGTTGCTGAACCTGGTGTTAGCCTTGCTGCAGGGTCTTCCAGCTCCTCATGCACCCTCTGCACAAACTGTTGGCCTTTTCTGGGTTTTGGGACAATGTCCCCATTGTCCACTTTTGCCTTGCTGCTCACACAAGCTGCTCCACCTGTCCAGTGTGTGTCGGCAGCTGTCATGATCCTGTACTGAGCTGAGTAGAGCACAGCAATCTCTCTCACATTGGAGCATGTTGCCATGGCAATGCACAGTCTGCTGCACTCTGAGTCTCCAGGAGCCAGAAATGATGGTGCTTTTGCAACATTGAGGTAAACATCTCTCTTTTTCCATATTTAGCGTATCCACCCCTCAATAAGAGTACTAGCTCCTTTTAGCATCAGTCTCCCCTTGCCCCCTGCATGAAGGCAGATGGCTCCAGGCACAGAGAGCATGCCTGGCCTCTGGAGCCAGGCTCCTGTGGGTTGGAGCCCTGCCTCTGGCAGTGGTAGCGGCCCTCCCATCACTAGGCCGTGTGGGTTTGCCACAAGGGAGAAACAGTGTGTCACTCGGGAGCTGCATCACTTGTGGGGGGTCAGCCACTGGAAGATGTGGTTTGCTTGTGTAGGGATATGGCTACAGCTGTCCTGGCTGCCAAGTGGGGAGATGAGTCCCTAGCTGCCTGTTCGCAACTCTGACAAACTGCTAGTTTGCACTGATCACTTTGGGAAAGTCATCTCTTTTCTCCTAAGCCCCTTTTAGAAGGTGAAAGTGGTCTTGCTCTCTCTTCCATCTTGGGAAGGCACCCCGAGGACTCTGGCTAATGAGTGCAAACACTTAGAATTGTAGAAATTTGCTGTTTTGTCTCTCTGGGGCTTGCCAATACTTTGTTATGGTGCTATGGGTTTTCACTCATTTCTCCAGTGCTTTGAGAATCCATCAGCATTTCTCACATCCAGAAGCCTGTAGCTGGCAGGTGATTGAAGACTCTTTTTGCAGTGTTCTTTGTTATTGCAGGCAGTAATGAGCATGGCAGGCTGTTGCAGGCAGGGAAGTGTGGCCACGTGAACTGAAAATTAATATCTTGCTTGATCTGCTGGCATTTGTTCCAGTATCTTTTCTCCACCTCTCTCCCTCTCACTGTTGGTGTGTGTATGAAGGGGGAGTTGATGCTGTAGAGGAGAGCAGAGCAGGGGAGGAGTTTCTATCAGCCTCTTCTTTTTCTTTTTCTTTTTTTTTTTTCTCTCGTCCAGTGACGTGAGCAATGCCTGGAACAATCAGGCTGGCTCCGAACACTGTGCCTGAAGATGCTGGAGAAAACAGCCTAGTGTGCTTTAAGCAAACACCGATTGCTTGAGCCTGGGCTCTCCAGTTGTAACCTTTTTCAGTTCCTCTGCAGGGAATTGGGAAGTTTCACTAGCTTTCTCCTTTCCAATCCCATACACTCACTTTTGGAAATGATTGGAGTTAACAGTGTTCAGAGCACCAGCAAAGTCCGGGTGAGAGCCACAGGTTCGGTGAAATACTCTCGAGAAGAATCTCTCTGGCGACAGTCTCACCGGTCAAAATCTATGAAAATCTCCAACTCCTCTGAGTTTTCTACTAAAGAAAGCAAGGTAAATGACTAAATATTAGTAGCATGTTTGCTTGGTGAGGCATGGGGTTGGTGTTGTGAAAAGGTTATGCTTCACAGGAGTTAAAGGCTCTGGATGATCTGCAGTGATCACACAATTGCTGTCAGATCATGAAAAAAATCTCTGCATTTGAGGAGAGAACTGAAGGTGAAAGAGGTCTGGTGTTATAATGATCGGGTCTTAGTTGAATGCCCTGTCACTGAGCTTGGTGCAATAGTAAACAGGGAGAACTTGCTAGTGACAATGCTAGTTGGAGCTCTACTCGGGAAACGTGCCAGAGTTGGCAGGTGATGTCCTTGGGATTATCGGTTTAATGGGAATTGTTTTCTGTAGGAAAACAATTTTTACTCCTTATCTACAGCTCTGTGGTTTAGTAGATGTGGGTGTGAGGTGAAAATACTGTCTCACTTGCATGCATGATTAAATATTGCTGTCAAGTCTTCATTAGGAAGGCATTGTTTGTGCATTTGTAGGAATACATTAGTGTATTGTAATGGTTCGTAGCACAGGCGATTCCCAGCTGCTACACTGACTGTGTGCAGCATCTCCTCACCCAGCCCAGCCCAGTTATTCAGTTCCTAAGCAAACAACCCCCACTCCATGCAGCATCTTTTTTTTTTTTCTCATCCCTCTCTCCCACACAGTAACTGAGGGGCACCCAGGAACTCCTGGCAAGTGCTTTAAGAGCTGTCTCCCTCTCAAAGGTGCTCCATGTCTCCAAGGGTTGGATGAACTTTATGCAGTGACCAAATTATGCCTCTAATTTCGTTGTTATTGCCAGTTGATTCTGACCTTGGGATTAAAAAATACAACCACTTGCAAAGGTGTGCTGAATCAGTATTTCAAGGCATCAGCCAGGCATTTAACTGTGTTGTGGGTCCATGTGCATGCAAAGCTGGCACATGCATGGATCTTCCTGTAGGGTCCCTTCCCTAAATCTCTTATCTGTTATGTGAGAAACCTCCTCTGCTGTGCTGAAAAGACCTCAGTGCTGCACAGTAGTTCCTAGCAGATCACTCTTTGTTAGCTTACAGGTTGTATGGCATTTCAGAGCCTGAGCTGTGTAACTTAAATCACAGGGTACTGCAACCAGAAATAAATGTAAGTATTTTTTTCAGTTCAAGTTTATGAGCCTCTATTTTCAGGCCCGTATAAATCATATCTGAGAAACAGTGTATTGCTGAGTTGGGGCAGAGAAATAGCATGGGCATCATTTTCAGGCTGTTGCTGATGCAGTATGTGCTTCTCCGGCAAATATCAAAGTAAAGGCTGCATCTTGCAGGTGCTCTAGGACCCTGCTCTTGTGAACACTTTCACCCTAAGCATGGAAATAATTACACAGTATTTGGTGGGACGATTTATACATGAAAACTCTTCTGCATATGGCAAAAACTCAAGTCTTTTGTCATTGGATGAATTACTTAATCTCTATATCTTCCCTCTCCTGGGCTTTGTGTCCACTGTATATGCATGGTGTAGCATCCTCAGGGCTGGGACTTTCTCCCAGGAATGGTGTCTGACACAATTAGCTAACTGCTGCAGTAATGAAAGCTTTGTGTTCATTCCTCTGTGGAATTCATATTTCTTCCTTGTAAGTGCTGTAGGTTGTTGCTTGAGTGATCTACTTCTTTTCCTGCCTATCTCAATAAGCAGGGAAGAGCCCTGCAGCTTTGTTTCAGTTTCTTGCACTGTTTCTTTATTTCGAACAAAGGTTTTTGTATCTGTAGAGCATCTAAGATGTGTAAAAGCTGTGTTAGGGAGGGCTGAGAAGATCCCTGCATTCCCTTCAGTGGTGCCTGCCTGGTTGATAAGCAGCTCTGCAAGTGATTGGTCTCGTGATTTTGGACATTCGTTCTCTTTCCATCTCTCTGTTCCCCCTTCTCATCTTTGTCTGCCCGTTTATTTTGCTAAGACGTCACTGATTTCGAGAACTGATTTATAACTGAGCTATGGATCTTCAATACTGTTGTGTTGGTGGAAGAACCTGGAGGTTGTTAATCTGTAGTGTGGCAGAGGAGCTCTTTTTATCAGTGTAACTGTACATATATGTTTGTGCATCACTTCTCAGGAAATGTCTTCAGTTCTAGGCTGGGCTTTTCTGGATACTGATGCCATTTAGATCTCCTCAGTATTAAGTAAGGTTTGGTTTGTAGACTTGTCCTCTTCATAATTCTGTGGGTGTGTCTCCCTCTTTGTGTCTGGACTGCCTTGTATTTTATCTGCTCCCCATATAAAGTGATTGCAATGCTCAAGACCTGTTTCTGTGATTACTTCAGCTGACTTTGGACAGGAGATAGATTTAAACCATTTGTGCCTCAGAAACATGCTCCTCTTTTACATTTCACGAATGTGACTCAGCCTATTTTGGTAAGCTATAGAGTATTATATATCCTCATGCTTTAGTTAGTATGAACAAAGCACCAACATGGTGCCTGCAGATGAGGTCTGCCTGCTGTCAGTGTCAGAGAAGCTAGGTAGCCCAAGTACCTTTCATCTCCTTGACACACATCAGGTAGTGCCTTTGTGTGGACAGGCTTCACTAGGGGGATGCATCCTAAATGTGTATTATAGGCAGGCACCGCAGCTTTGGATCAGCAGGAAACCTGTGGAAAGGATACTGTGAATTCTGTACCATTGTTCTCTGGAGGGCAGGCTCCAGTCCAGACTGCATGCACGGTGAGTCAAAGGATCTTGGGATCATCTGTGTGACCCAACATGCTCAGTAGGCTCTGACAGACTTCTTTTCTGTAGCCAGGGACTGAATTGCCAAGTACTTGCACCTGTCCTGCCTGCAAATGCACAGGGCCAATAAAATAGTTTGAAATAGGCTGTGTAGATGCTCCGCTATCAAGAAGTACTTCTCTAGCCTTTTCTCTCTTTTTCAGTAATAATTCAGTATGCTGCCTTTATAATAACACTGATGAAACACTTCAGCAAGGACAGAAAAAAATCTTTTCTAACAAGCGTGTGTGTATCACTACAGAGGACGGATTTCATGTGTGGCATTAATTTCTTGGCTCTCAGGAGCCGCAGCTAACCATCCTTTTCTGTTTTATGATGATATATCTGGCACAATCTCTCTTTGCTTTTTTTTATTTCTCCCCCCTCCCCCTCCAGATTTTTAACAGAGGAGTTTCTCTTCGAAACGTTCTCCTCCAGTTGGTGACGCACTTGAAATTCCCTGGGTGAAATGATCTCCTTTCCTTCCCCCTAAAACATTCCTATCAACCTTATCTCCTCCTACACCAAAACAATATTCATCGGTTCCATATGCTGCTGAACAGCTCTGTGCTGTTTAATGAATAATGTATGGCTGGCTTGTTGGAAGAATGTTTGTTGTACAAACCAGTGGAATTTAAAATTGAGAGCAGTATCAGCAGACATGAGATGCCATGCACTAATGCACAGGCTTCTTGGGATACTATTCTGGCATCCTTGCTGCATCCCCATCAGAATGGGGGAAGATGCATGAGAAATTGAGGGCATGTGGGCTTTGAATCTGGCAGCGAGCTACAGGCACTCACTGATCAGAACCTTGATCCTCCCCTTGCCAGGTGTTACAGATCCATGCATGAGGATGGGAGAAAATGTCAAGATCTGGGTTTTGAGGGAGGGTGGCAAATAGCAGGTGGTGGAGTAGTATAGATCTGTATTCTGAGTGCGGGCCAGCCTTCAGGCAGACACAAAATCAGCAAGCTAGGAGTTGTATATAGCAACATGTTGCTCCAGGCCTGGCAGAAGGCAATGATACAAAGCTACACCCTGGTCCAAAGGATGAGCACATGAACACCTATTAGGACTCCGTGCAGACACCTGTGATGTCTAGTATCTGTTGCCTCTGTAACCTGTTTCTTTTTTGTAGAGTTCTGCTACTTCAGTTGTTTTTTCTCCCTCCAGTAAAGCACATATGGCAGGAGCCAGAGCTGATGCTGATGACTGCTCTGCTCCAAAGGGCAAAGCCAATGGACAGGTGCTGAGTGACTGGGGTAGGTGCTGTGACTGCAAAGACTGAGCATGTCTTTGCCCAGATGTGTGTCTGGGGCTTCCTTGCTGCTTGGAGTCAATCATGCCATTATCATCTGGAAGGGAAGAAGTGTATCCAGGCAGGTCTGCTTCTGGCAGTGGTAGCAGGAGAATGTGGCAAGGGCCTGGGTCAGAGCACACGTGCATCCCTGTCCTGGGGGCTTCAAAAGCCACCCAGGCTGTCCTCTGAAATGGTCAGATGATCATTCTTCCAACAATGACTCCAAAAATCAGGGAAGAACTGGGTGCGAGCAAAGACCATGAGAGACAAGAACTGGAAAAACAGTCTGGGTCATCAGTGCTGTCCCTGAACTTAGTTTTGGTTTTGCCCATTTGCTGCCTCACAGCAGGTGTTTCTGACTCCTCTGCTATGTGTGGAGCAGGTGTAAAAAATGTGTGGTGTATTCCTTTCCCTCTTGGCAGGCTTTTCTGCATGGGCTAGTTCAAATGGAAAGTCACTTGCTTCAAGCTTGCTTCAAGAACCACCCCTTATGTTGCTCTTCGAGGGGAGGAATTGTACAGTGCTTTGGGATCTCTTCAAGCATCTTACACCCTGCTGGCCAGGCTTTGGGGACCCTGTGTCTACTTGTAACTTAGATGATTTACCACTCTCAGTATCTGGGTAATCTGCTATGTTTTTGTCCCTGCATACACACCTGGTTGTGCCTTTCTTTTGTGCACTGCTTCTGCATGCAGAGGCTGAGTCACAGCATCACTGGCAGCCGGCAGGTGACAGGAGCACCTTCTTTAAATGGATCCAGCAGTTCGTGCACGTGACAAGATTTTCAGGAAGGTGAGGGTGGTGAATCACCTTTTTTCCCTTAGTAACTTTGCAAAATAAACAGGAGTTTTCAGAAGCATTCTCTCCGTAGTTTGGCTTTTCTTTCCAATTGGAATAAACCAACTAGTGAGAGCTTGTGAAAATCCGGGGTTTTTGCATACCTACTTGCTTACCAAAGGGGAACTGGGGGTGGAATTCAGCAGTTTTTTAGAGTTACAGCCTTCCACTTAAAAAGCAAAGTGTTTCTTGCCTAGTTTATGAACAATTACAAACAAATCCCACAAACACGTAACAAATCTCACTTTTTTTTTACACTGCAGTCTTCTAGGGGTCAAATTGGAGCTATGGGAAACAGCCTTGGAGTTAAAACAAGGAAGGTACCTAGGATTTTGCCTACTGTTCTGCTTTCTGCAGCAGTCAGTTTCTTTCATTCTGCCTTCAAAATTGCACTTGTTTCTCCAAGGAGCTAACAGCTGTGCGGGGCTTGAGGTGTGGTGGACCTAGTGATCAACTCTTACCAGAAAGGGGAAATGCTGTAAAGTGCTAAGGAGTAGGTCTTTGTGTTCTGGGTAATAGGCATAAAAAGTCGAAGCATTGAAGTCAGACACTGCTGAGTAGGTGGTATCTGGTGGTTTGGATCCTGTCTAGAGTAGCCTTGGGTGACAAAAGAGATAGAAAGTCTTTCCACCTTCTGAGTGGTATCGGTCTGGCTTGGAAGATGACACCTATACAATATTCATTCTGTCATTCACTGCTGTGGTTCAACTTGTTTTCTGGCTTACATAGCAAATTTGCCAAACACTTCCCAGGCTAGCAGGTAGGAACTGGTGGTGGTTGTCAATCTGTAAGACTGCTTTAAACAAGAGCTTTTTTCTTTTTTTTTTTTTTTTTTCTTTTTTCTTTTTTTTTTTTTTATTTCCCAGAGAGAAAACATGAGTTAATAGAACCTGTCCTTGCAGCTAGCTAAGCACAATGAAAGCAATGACCATGCTGTAATCTCTGATGAGCGTTGTTGCAATTTAGTGAAGCATTTAAATGCCTGTCTCCAAGTTTGTTTGATTTAGTCATACTCTGGAGAAGTGTCTATTGAAAAGAGCTGCTGTCTAAATCAGGGCCTTGGGGAATAGCCATGAAGTGAATCAGAGAGCAGGTGCTGGGTTGTGTGTGGATGCTTCTGGTTGCAAAACGCGGCAGGAGGAAATTTTGCTTCTCTGGAACATATGAGAGCCGAGGTAGACATCAGGAAAATGTTAAAGTATAAATTGTTTTGGAGAAGTCACATAAAGCAGGTCTGAAAGACTGGTGAGTCCAGCAGCAAGTGGTCAGCCTCGCAGCAGTCTCTGTCAGAGAGGTAGGATGGGGGACAGGCATGAGGACTCATGTATTTTCATCCCTGGGGAGGTCTGCTTGCTGATGTCTCAGTGAACATGCTGTATGCTGCTGCCCAGGCTGTGCATACTCTCTACAGTTTTCTCTGTTTCATGCATACCAGAAACTTTTCAACAGGCTGTGTTTGATGGTCTGTGGGGGACACCATGTCCTTGGTCAGGTGTGTGCCCTATGACTGGGTTGGTGTCTGTTACTCCCTAAAAAAGGGAGACAATGTCTGGCTCATTAGTAAAGGCTGGGACAAACATAGCTCTCTTTTAAAAAGGCAAAAGCCGGGGCATTTGTTACCCCTGCACCAATCTGGACTGCTGCTTTTGTGTGTTCTGCTCTTTGGCTACAGTGATCCCTAGAGGTGTGCTTAGCAGTGAAATCTCATAAAAACCTGTACAGGGCAGGTGTTAATTTTCAGAGGTTTTGACCCAATCTTGTAGTCATTTGGGCCAGAGAGCAACAAATGTGTTTCCTCAAGCCAGGTTTTTGCTGTTTCTGAAACTCATTCAGGTGGATGAGGAAAAAATACTACTTCTGAAAAACTGAGGAGGCAACTGGAGGAAGTATGCAGCCTCTTCGCTTTGTATTTGGAAGTCATTTTCTGGCTCAAAATGTAAGAGAATATTTTAGTCATAGCAGAAGGAAAAGAACGAGTCAAAGAATAAGACGAGGGCTTTAGCCAAATCATGTAAGAAATGCTCAGTGACTGCAGGAACCAGTACCAATCAGAATTGGTTTGTGTACAGAAATGGAGTTGTGTCTAATTCTGCTGAACTGGCAGGAGAAATAACTCCTTCTTTTGCTTTCTTTCTGCAAAGTGGTCTTAAAATCTCTTGATATGTTTCACCTGAAAGTTAAGCAAGTGTCTACAAATTGCCGGAAATGCCTGTCTGTTCACCTTTGGCTGTTTGCCTTTGGTTCAGAGCTCTTTATACAACTTAAGAGAAGATAGGTTCTATAGAAATAGTGAAAACTCCAGACTTGGAAATACTTGATTGTATTTCTGTGAATGGCGCAGTGAAGCTCAGTTAGTGGTGAGGCCCTCTCTTTGCTAGCTTAGTGTCAATAGGATGAGGCATGATTATTCCTGGTGTTCATATCTGTTGTATTGCTCTGAGAAACCTACTTTCTTGGAGTGCTGTGACCAAGAGTTGCAGCCTGTGTAGCATCAGCATGAGGTGAATTATACCACCATAATGTTTGACCTGCTTGTGTATGGTTCAGTTAAGCCAGATTTCCACAGAGCTGGTATTAAGGATCTTCAGATAAGACTTCCAGATTCAGAAAGGAGCCAGTGGATGACAGGATCAAGAGTGGTATATGCTCATGGTATTGCTCATGTGAATTCAGCTGTGGTATATGCACAAGATTAATTCAAGTTCTCCAGTTTCCAAATTATTTTTGGTTTGGGTCAGCATTAAAGCTGTCTAAATGTTACTGTTTCTGTTGAGCATTATGTCATAGTTATTATAGTATGTGATTTTTGGGCTTGTTCATACTTGATGTGCTACTTTTTGCTAATCATGTGCATCAACAGTTCTTCTACACGTTAACATATTTTGAGGCTGTGTAGGAGTTATGTGCCAGAGGGAGTAAATCTAGCTATGTATATAAGGTGAATTACAAATGCACATGATATGTGTGAGAATCAGGGACATTCCAAACCAAAATACTTCACTTAAGTGACCTGTTTGAAGAACTCCATTAGCTTGTAGTAATACCAGGGGTTTAACCATTGTATGCATCAGCTCCTGGAGGGCTGAAATAAGACATACATAGCCAACTGATATATGTACTTCCAAAAAAAAATGCATCCCAGTTGTCTGATACTCATCCAGTCTTAAGTCAGGTTTCAGATCCTTTTCTTTGCAGGCTTGTATCAAAACCAGAACTGTTTCCTTTGGTGTCAAACCTACTGGGCACCTTTCCTATGAATTAAAAGAGGAATGGTGTTAGTAAACAACAGTCCAAGACAGTGATCTTCAAGCACAAAAGTTGCTTAACATTCATTTTCTGTTTTGCACTTAGCAACTGAATATGTTTTTGTTTAGGTATGTGGCTGGGAAAGCATTCAGGTGTCTGTGAGGCTCAGGGACCTTGGATAGCGATTCTGGCAAATTTTCACGGGTTGGCCCATATGGTGAAATCTTGAAGTCCCCATTAAAGTCATTGACAGAAAGGTGTCATTGAGTGTCAGGAACAGGACTGAACCTTGAATTTCAAGGCCATAGTCTTGTGGCTTTTACAAACTTAAGTGAAGTTCAGATTCATGACCACCTGAGGAGCTAGAATGTACCTAACTCTATTGGAACCAGTTAGAAGTATCCCAGAGTCTTGAAGGAATTGGCTGGTGTAGTTGTCAAGCCACTCTCCGTGATATTTGTAGAGTCCCTTTAGTAATGAATTCACCGTTGTATGGTGAAGTCCCAGGAGACTGGAAAAGGGGAAAACATTGTACCCATTTTCTAAAAGGGTGGAAGGGAAAACCCTGGCAACCAGGGACCTCCCGGCCTCACCATGTGCCTGGGAATATCGTGGTGCAGATCCTCCTAGAGGCTGTGCTAAGGCACATGGAGAACAGGGAGGTGATTCTAGACAGCCAGCACAGCTTCACCATGGGCAAGTCCTGCCTGACCGTCCCAGCGGCCTTGAAGGATGGAGTGACCATGTTAGTGGACAAGGGAAGGGCTACACATGTCATTTATCTGGATTTCTGTAAAGCCTTTGACAGAGTTCCTCACAATGTGCCTGTCTCTAAATTGCAGAGAGGTGGATTTTATGCATAGACTGTTAGATGGACAAGAAAGTGGTTGGATGGTCACATCCAGAAGGTAGTAGTCAATGACTCAATGTCCTCATAGACATCAGTGACAAGTGGTGTCCCTCAGGTTCATATGGGGATCAGTCCTAGTTAATGTCTTTATTCATGACATGGATGAAGGGATCAGATTCACCCTCAGGAAATCTGCAGATGACACCCAGCTGAATGATGAGATGGCATCCAGAGTGACCTGGGCAAGATAGAAAAGTGGGTGCATGGGAATCTCAAGAGGTTTTACAAGACCAAGTGCAAGGTGCTGTACCTGGGTCAGAGCAGCCCTCAGTGTCAGCACTGGCTGGGGCATGAGCAGATGGAGAACAGCCCAGTGAGAAGGACTTGGGGGTGCTGGTGGGTGAGACGGTGGACATGACCCAGCCATGGGCACTCCCAGCCCAGAAAGCCAAACGTGTCCTGGGCTGCATCCAAAGCAGCGTGGGCAGCAGGGGAGGGAGAGAATTCTGCCCCTCTGCTCTGCTCTGGTGAGACTCCACCTGGAACCCTGCATCCAGCTCTGGGGTCCCAGCACAGGCAGGACATGGAACTGCTGGAGTGAGTCCAGAACAGGGACACCAGGGTGGTTAGGTGGATGGTCCATATTTCCTGTGAAGACAGGCTGAGAGAACTGGGATTGTTCAGTCTGGAGAAGAGAAGGCTTAAGGGTGACCTAATTGCAGTCTTCCAGTCCCTGAAGGCAGCCTACAAGTAGTTTTTACAAGTGCATGTAAGGAAAGGACAAGGGACAATGGCTTCAAACTGGTTAGAATAGGTTTAGACTATATGTTAGGAAGACATTCTTAACTGTGAGTGTGGTGAGGCCCTGGAACAGGTTGCCCAGAGAAGCTGTGGTTGTCCATCCCTGGAAGTGTTCAAGGCCAGGTTGGACGAGGCACTAAGCAACTTGACCTAGTGAAAGGTGTTTCTGCCCACAGCAGGAGTGGTGGAACTAGATGGTCTTAAGGTCCCTTCCTTGGCTATTCCATGATTCTGTGTTCTTAAGAAGGCACAAACCCCCAAAAATCTGCTGGAGAAAATTACTGTAATCTCAAAACATGCATTCAGTATTTTTTTCTTAGGTGAAATTTCTGCTGAAGATTCTCACATTGCCATTAGCAGATATGGGATTTTCTTGATCAGAGGCAGCCTGCTTGCAGGTACTAGCTGGACATCTTTGCTCAGCCTATTAATATATGTGTAGGAGGGGTCAAACAATAATTCCATCTCATTTCTCTCCCTTTGCAGGCCCTCTACAATTCAATCAAGAATGAGAAGTTGGAATGGGCAGTGTAAGTATACTTCTATTGTAGAGACTAGAAGTTTAACAACAGTACCTGTGAAATAATCTGTTTATACATCCTATGTCACCGTCTGTGTGAGCTCCAAAGCCTGTAGAAGATAGCCAGTGTACATAATGAGTTTGCTTTTTTGCTAATGAATGACCTGGCAATACGACCTCATCTGTTTCTCCAGCAAGAGGAGTTGTTAATGATAGGAGCCAACTGCATTTGTAAGGAAAGAGGACATTTCATTTAGTAAGAAACTTCAGCCTGAAAAGAGAGAAATTAAATCCTCTGTTGTTCTATGGCTGCATAAATAAAATAGAAGTTGACGTCTCCCTTTATCTTTCTGTTCATTGTGTCAGAACTGCTGAATAGAAACACACTTCTAGGATTGAGTTTCCTGCTGTTGGTTCATTGTCTTGGCTTGTCTCCTTATTAACTATGGATAACTTGACAACAACCGAATGTGAAAGATGATAAATTGGACAAAGTCTGATATCACTCCCTCCTATCCGTAGTCACTTTTGACAAGCTAACACTTGTTAACTATGTAAATGCTGCAGAAAGAAAAAGCTTCAGTTTCTGATTGTGTTAAACTGACATTTCTCTGTGCTTAGGTTTCATGTGGTCTAGTTATGCCAGGAATGGGTAGAAGCGCCTTCTTTTGATTTTGCCACTTGCAGAACAGTGGATTTTGGTATAAAATAGGAAAATTATGTCTTCTATATATATTATCTATATAAAGCTATTTCCCTGCATATATTTACATATCTGAAACCTCACCTTCTTGGGAACAATGTATGTCTGGAATACAGGCTCCTGCACCTCTTGTGCTAGAAGTTTTAGCAACTGCCATAGGTCTTGCAAGCTCAGTGGCTTCTGATATTCATTGTTTTAAGTTCGTGATGTGCAAACAAATTTCTTGTCAGGGTGTGCAGCCTCACAGGGGCAGCTGGGTCCAAGTGGGATTGCTGTTGCAGTTCAGAAATGTGTTAGGTGGTGTCAGAGTAGTAACGAAGGTGTGTAATTAATGGGAATCAGCAAGAAGTGCCATCTCTGATGAGCATTAAGTCATGGTGGGAGACATTTTCACAGACTGTGTCTTGGTCATGGAACATGCTGTGTGAATCTTACATGTCACATCAAAGCTGTTTGCCAGACACTGTCACAGGTACTTTAGAACAAGCAGAATCCATTATATGACTTTCTCAATGTCAGAGTTTTCCTCCAGCTCTTGCCAAGAGACTGTACTGCATCTAATACACTTGGGCAGCCTCCAGGTGGGAACTGGCTCTGCTCCTGTGAACCTCAGTCAAGATGACTTATGAGATATTGGTCTTGTATAGGTGATAACTGCTTTGGCATTTACATAGTCTAGTCTATGTCCTTTGTTTGGGGGAAAATTCCAAGCAGGCTGGAAGAGGGATAATTCAGACTCCTTCTTAAATAAGGCTTTGGGTATTTATAAAGCTGCCTTCTTACAGGAGAATGCCCAAAGGTGCCAATTGTCCGTTCCAATCTGAGACTGACATGTAGCTTCTTCTGGGCACAGTCAGTACCTTTAGAGCTGAGAGTACTGGCAGGGAGTGTGAAGATATTTCTCTTCATTTTTGTAGAGATGTGTGGTTGGTATAAAGTAATAACCCCAAGAAGCCCTGGCCTGCTTGAGCTTGAGGGACGAGGCACATAACGCTTCTGGTCTACTGTTGTGATCTGCAGAGAAAGCTGAATGGGAAGGAGACACGGTCAGTTTTATTCTGATGGGACCAAAGAAAATCCTCTCTCCCTTTCAAAGATTATTTCTTTGCTGCCCTGATGCACTTGGCAGGATAAGAAGTGGGAGGTAAGGCAAAGGTGAAGATAGAACTGCAAGCCCCAGTATAAGCTCTCCTGCAGTGCTGGCATTTTGAAGGAATGCCTTTCCTCCAGCCAGAAATCCTTTGAGGATCTAAGACACTTGTGAGCTAAGCAGAGGTTTAAGAGCTGCTCTGGAAGTACATTATTTAGTGGATTAATAGCTACCAGTAAGTCCATAGGCAGGAAAGGGCAGTGGTGAAACATAAGATGGGAAAAGACTGCTATCCAATCCTTATCTTACTAGTTAAGAGCTAGGTGTGTTATCATCTTAAACAGTTTGCAGTACATTTCCAGTAGAATTACAGTCTGATCCAAAGCCCACGCAAAGAAAAGGCTACCATTGACTTCAATGTTGTAATCACGAGAAGTGACACCTTAATCAGCAGATGTTCTCCAGAGACTTTCAGTAGGAGTGTTCATTTATCCTTTTTGAACAGGAAAGGATGAGTACAGCTCTGAAGAGGGAATTGCATTACAGCTCTTCTGCAGTAGTTCCTGGTTCAAGTTCTCCAGAAAGTTAAAAGTGTATCACATACCGTAATCTGTAAAATAAAGAGATCTGACCTGGAATTTACAATGAACTGGTGAATGTGGAATCCTGAAAGCATACTTCTGCTCAACACTGCAAGCCCCAAAGGTGTGAACTGAATTGTCTCTGCAATTCAGCTTCATGTCTGTTGTGGATAGGATTAAATTTGAAACAAGGGAAATTTGAAATCAACCTTTAAAAAAGTTTTCTATCAGTTTAAACCAAGGCACAGGTTTGCCTGGATAGACTAAAGAAACAACTTCATCTGAGGTTTTTGTGAACTGGTTGTTCTGTCTGGAATGTGTTAGAAAGAGAAGAACCAGCTGCACAGGCAAAGAGATAGATTGCCTGGCCTCCTAACATCCCTTCGCTGTGTATAATACTATATCCCAAGGTTTTTAGGTGTTACTCATTCTTTGGCTTTCACACTGATCATTGTCAGCTTTAAGCTGAAAAAGAAAAATCCATTTGATTACAAACGTGCCGGAACTAAATACATTTTATTTGCATGATGTCTACATGAAAATGTCATGGTGGCCATTATTGTTTTCCTTTGTTTGTAATACTGTGTCTGTTTACTGTTGAAGGTAATAGGAATAAAAAAATCATAATCTTAAAATAGGTGGTCTAGAATTAATATATAAACTCCCAAAGCACTGCTTACAAAATTACTAAAGCCAAATGGCTGTGTTTGAGCCAGTTGTGTACCAAAAGCCACCTCTCAGCAGAACAGTGTAGTTTTCAGGAGAATTACTTGGTTTTTAACTAGCCAGTTACACACTTCTCTATCCAGAGAAGTTTACAGGGACACAGTATATTCTTTTTTTGTTTTTCTGGACTACACTGAAAAATTACCTCATTCCAGCCAAAACAAAACAGGTCATTCAGATTGTGATGGTGGGAAAGAGATGCTGCCAAATCAAACTGTGATGCTGAAATCAAGGTAGTTATAAAGACATCCGTGCTGAAGCTCACTTTTTTCTAGGTCATACTGGGAAATCTCTCCCTATTATAATTAACTTTTATCTCCCAAGTTCTAGGATGTTTCCTGTTTTCAATTCTTGATTGGTTTTAGGGCAGGGTCAGGTGGTACTCAACCTGGTTCTCTTCTTTTTCTCTCCTCCCGCTGGGAAAGATGCCAAAACTTCTCTTAAGTTAGTTTCCTAATACAGATGCTGTTAGTTCCATGGATGCATGTTACAAACCTTATTTTTTTTTTTCAGTTGCAGTATTTAAATAGACGAACTCAGCCTCCTGCTGTGTCATATAAGTTTGCTGTTTGAAGAAATGCAGAGGCAAAGCAGAGTTTTACAAATGAAGGGCTTGACCGCATTGTTCCAGATTAGTGATATCAAAGCTTTCTGCGGCAGAGCCTCAAATCAGACCATACAGTGTACAGAAATAATTTTGTTACTGAGAGAACCTGATGGTGCTTTTCTCCCAGAAGACAGAAATGGGTCTTCCTTCTATAGGGTCTTCTTGGGAGAGGCAGAAAATGCTTTTCTTCACGAAAATGGCAGCATCTAAATTTTTATGTTTTTCACATCTATGTGGTTGAGAATAAGGGGTAAACTCTTTTTAGTTGTCAGTTATCCTGTATTTGGGAAGGAAAACATTTCTGTTTCAATGCTGTGACTGCAAGTGATAGCACAGGCCGATCCTGGTTTTGGTGTGCTGGTTCTTATGGGAAATCAGAGGGCTAGTTACTGCTTTCCCTGCAGGTCCTTTTCCAAAGATACAGGTTTACGGAGGTGGAACTGAAGCTCCTTGTTTTGGGAAGCCTTGCAAACATCATGTGCCATAAGCAGAGTCTTAGAGGAACTCTACAGATGATAACCTTTTCCTGTCACCAGTATCCTTTAGAGCTGTGGGTCCCATTTCCTGTGAATGGAAAGTGGGACTTAAAAAAAGTTTTGCAGCTATCAACCTTTTTCAGTCATCAGCGAGGGGTCACCAGAGGAATTGCTTCCAGTCCCAGAGCAGGGAATGATTTTCCTCTTTTAATCAGGAGCAGAAAAATTTCGTAAGACTTCTGTAACCCTAATTGAACCCTCATCATGATGGTTTGCCTACTGAAAGGTGTTTTGGAACCTTTGTGGGGTTTTTCCCCCTAAAGATGCGATGATTGTGCTATGTCCTGTGTGAAATGGAAAAGAGAAGCCGTGGTCCTGCCCTTTGAAAGGACCTGAGCTATGCCTGTGTGACACCACATCCACGACTCTGATCATAACTGCACAGAGATGACCACTGACTGATTCTTACCCACATCACTGGAGGCCTTCACCCTGGGGATGTTACAGCATATGAATGATTTGTGAGAGCCACCTGAGGATGGGCATGTAGTCAAATTCCCCACAGTCTAGGGTTTCAAACAAAGATCAGTTTTCAGGTTTATGTATCCAGAGGCCCTGTGAATTCTCTGCAGTTCTTTCTTGCAAAAGTACCCTAACGGCTTGCTGGAAGTAAGCTCAAATTGTTAAATCCCTGATAAACAGTATTGGGGACCTATCTAGCTTTGGAAGATACCTGAGGAAAAGCTACTACTTTTTTTCCTGAACTTTGACATTCTGAACATTGACATACTGAACAATTTTTGCTACTTTTGCATTCCTTCAAATCATCTTACTTTCTTCTTTTGTTTGACCGCTGAAGTAAAGATGGAGTATTTGAGTAAATGAGTCCCAGATCCCCTGGTTTTCATTTACTGCTTGTTTGTTATGAGTCCTTCTTGCCTCTCTGTCTCCCTTCAGTTGCAGACCGACTTGTGCATCTTGCCCTTGTGCATATTGTCAGAGCACTCAGCTCTCAGAAATGCCTGAAGCTTCTGAGTCTTAAAGATGTCCTATTTTCATGATAGAACAAAAGACCAGTTAAATTTTTGTTCAGTGCTGCTAGCAGTTGTGACAGCAGATGCTATTTTGTCCTTTCCACCATGTCTTTTGAGGAATTCCTGTTTTAATAGCTGCCCTAGAAGTGCTGAGTTTAAGAGCACTGCTTCCAGCTCTTAGTGGTGTCCAGGATCCCCACAGGATTGCTCATCACACCACTGTAGCTGCTTGGTTAAGGGCACTAGTATATTCCCACAGGGCAATTGATTCGTATACAGTAATTCAGTCACTCCCATATCTTCAAAAGAGATAGCTTATTCCAAAAAAGTGTTAAACCTTTTACTGCAGTTGGTTTCTGCTGACAAGGAGAAATCTGCTGTGTCCTTGGCTGAAATCCCAGAATTCACAAGGCACTTATGTGTGACAAATCAGCCTGCGTGCTTATGTCCTTTTGAGAGATTTTAGTCTGGATTAAGTGCCTTAGACTCAAGTTGAGAGAATTTGCTTCTGGAATGGACATATATCTAAGTAACGCATAACACGCAGGGGTTCAGACTTACTAGTAGCTAGTGAGTGTAGTGGACCCATCAAGGATGGGGACAAACACAATTGTCAGAAATGCCTACACTTTTTCAATTGGGAGAGGGCTTCAACTAAAGCATACTTGAAGAAGTCCTTATTGCTTTGACTAATGAAAAATGTTTGTAGAACTTTCTGTGCTGGAGAGGGAAAGCACATATCAGTAGGCTGAAGATGCAAGGACTGCTCTTCCTTGCAGGAATCAGGTCTTCAAGTAAAAGTTTTGTTCCTCTTAATTAGAAGACCTTACAAGACATCATCATGAAGATATAGTGCACCTCCTTGACTATATTTCTATAATTCATATGAGGTGATCAAAGTCAAATGCTTGGGAACATTCCCTGCTACTACAGAGTTCATTAATACAGTGCCCATGTTTCTGGATTTGGTTTCCTTGTTGTGAAACCAGTCTCTTATCCTTTAACCTCCTTAGACTAAGTTATTCTCTGAAGACCATTTCATAGAATCATAGAATCATTTTGTTTGGAACCATCTAGTTTGGAAAAGACCTCCAAGATCATGAAGTGGAACCTTTGACTGAACATCACCTTTTCAACTAGACCATGGCACCAAGTGCCACAACCATTTGTTTCTTGAACATCTGCGGGGATGGTGGCTCCACCATCTCCTTGGGAAGTTGGTTCCAGTGCTTAACCACCCTTCAGTGATGAAATTTCTCCTGATGTCCAACCTCAACCTCCACTGGCACAGCTTCAGACTATGTTCTCTCATCTTGTCACTGGTTGTCTGGGTAAAAAGGCCAGCCCCCACCTGGCTACAACCTCCTTTCAGATAGTTGTAGGGACTTGTAGGCCTCCTTTGCAGGAGGATAAGATAGATCTGTTGCTGTAGCCTGCAGTTCTTGGAGGATTTTTTTTGAATGGTCATTCCCATAAGCAGCACTGGTAGAAGTGAATCCCTAAAGGAGCTTCTGGATTGATACATGCCTTGCTAATCTATAATATATGCGTTGAACATGAACATGTGTTTGGAAGATCTGCCTGAGCTTGCCCTCTTTGCCAGTCATCTGGGTCCAGTAAGATGCAGCAACTTGAAGTCCACCCCCAGTGGGTTGGCAATATTAGCCATCATTATGCTCAAATGATAATTTCTTTTAAAATCAGATGCTGGTCTCAGGAAGCGTTGCTACCACAACTTTGCAGTGACAGCTTTCATACTCCCTGACACACCTTTCCTGGTCACCTGGAGGGTAATGTATGCAGACTTCAAAGGATGAAGGGCTACTTTGTAATCTGGCCTGTTCTCTGGAAACTGTTGCCCTACTCTTGTGATGGACACCCTTTATTTTCTAGTTTGCCTAGTCGTTTTCAGCCTTTGCCTGTGACAAGCAAAAAGGTATTTATTAGTCAGGCAATGCTTGTGACTTGCATTGTTGTACCCAAAAGCTATGTGGAATACATTGCCCTAATAAGTAACATTTTGAGCAGCATTTTGTTTCCAAAGTAAAGATAATATAATTCACCAAGTGTAGTTTCTATTTTTAAATGACTGATTTTATGTTAGTCTGCAGAAGAAAACAAAGAAAAAGAGGTAGAGTCTGTGTTTCATATGCTAAGTTAAGGGATAAGCCACAATGACCTGTAGTATTCTAATTCTTTTCATCTACATGTGAACTCATGAAGAAATTGGAGATTTTTCAGCTGAACTCAGCAAGCAAATATTTCCTATTTTAGCACCCAAATACATGGAATTAAAAATAGGTGAAGTTGGAGGACACAGAACACCCTTGAAGTCTTATCTTTTCAGACAGTAATGGAAACTTGGGCTTTATTGAAAATCTGTGTCCTGTGCTGGTGAAGTAGGTGAACTGAAGCTTGCTGTGATATGTCTACATTTTGATATATTTCTAGTTTCTCCCTAAATATGGCCCCCTATAAAAAGAGTGGTATGTTTTGATGAGGAGTGTTCAGAAATTATTGAAATGAAACTATGCTGGTCAGTCCGTCCTTCATGCATGATATTCATTGCTTTTTAAGGGATGAAGAAGAGAAAAAAAAATCTCACTCGGATGGTACAGATGAAAAGGATAATGGGAACCAGACAAAAGCTGTCAGTCGAATTGGCAATTCAAATAACCCATTCCTGGACATCCCTCATGACCCCAATGCTTCCGTGTATAAAACTGGGTTTCTGGCTCGGAAAATCCATGCAGATATGGATGGAAAGAAAAGTGAGTAATTTTTCAATCCTAATGTGTTATTTTCTTGTTCTGTCTTCACAATGCCACATACGAATGAGCCCATATACTTCTCCAGGCGAACAGTGCTGCTTCATTAAGGGAAATAGCAGCAATAGCAGCAACACAACAATTGGATTATCACACTCTTACTGTTAGGCCAGAATTTACAATGCACAGTCCCATTTGTAGCAGTTGTAATGCAGGAGTATAAGAAGTAATGTGATACAGCAAAGCAGTATGATTTTTTTTTGTGCTAAAAGAAAATTAATATAGTGGTTTACAGAATAGAAAACAATTTCAAGTGAATTACAGTAGCAGTTCTGCAGTAATTTGATAATTCTCCTTTTCCTTATGTGACATCAGATTGTTCCAAATCTCCCTTCCCCTCTGGGTCTGTCTTTAAAGAACGACTGTTCTTTACCTCTGTTTGGAAGATGCTGTTCCCTTCCCTACTTTCCCAGCCTTGGGTCACATATCCAATGAAGGGCAGCAGCTTTTGGCACCACCCAGCTTTTTACTATGCAGTTCCTCCCTGCCCCGTCCTTGTAATAATCCTGCTGTGCCTCTTACTTACTTGAATTATCTTCTTCCCTTCTTGTTCTACTTCTGTTTGTGATGCACTAATTATCAAGGGCCTCTGATGCACCTGTGTGTGTTTCATTGTTTGGATATCTTCATTTGTCGTCTATAGATCTTGGAAAAAGCTGAGGTTAGAGCATCTGCGTTTTCCCCAGTCACTGTTGATGATTGCCTACTCATGGTTTGCATTGTTGGGCTAAATCCCAGAGACAAAGTCTGGCTTTATGATGGGTCTCTACTAACAGCCAGTCTGTCCTAGCTGAGCTAAGCTCTCTGGTTCACGTGTTTTGCAAGTCTGTTTTAGAAGGTGAAGTTGAAAGTCAGTACTTTCAAGATGAAAACTGAAAGCTGTTCAACTGGATCCAAACAGAGGTGTCAAAGTCAAGCTGACCTAATTCTTTGTGATGACTAAATAGACTTGTCTGTATTAAACATCATATTCAGCCTTAATAAATAATTTTATCTAGTTGCCTTTATTAAATTATTTCTTTAATTGTAAATACCAGAATTGCTCCTTATTCAGCACTCTGGAGACTGTATTCTGGGGAGAGCTCCTTTATGAGTAATGTAATTAGGGCCGTGTTTTCAGAAGTTCCTGTACAATTTAAAGGTCTGTCTTCTCAAAAAGGTTGCATTTTGGCTTTCCAGGCACAAATAAAACAAAACTTTTTTCTTGTTTGTTTGTTTGTTTGCTTGTTTTTTAGACCTTTTAATATTTCCTAATGGAGTCTTTGCAGGGCAGAGATTAGCTTGTGTAGGATTTCTAGTGAAGTGATGTGCTAGAATGCTCATCTGTATTTTCTCAGGAACCTACATTTGAGGGCTCGAGCACTTAGGCACTTAGAGGAGGAGGATGTAACAGGGGCCAGTGGCTGGAAACTGAACTGAACGTGTACCAATTAGAAGTAAGGCCTGTTATGCAAGATGAAAGTTACTAACCTCTGGGACAAGGGACTTGTAACCTCTTCATCTTAGCTTTCTCTCTTCAGATCAGAATGTGATGCCTTTCTAAGTGTCATGCTTTAGTTGTGTGAATATTAATTTCAGTATAGCATCAGTGATATACTATATGGACGCTGGTGAGTGGTGTGTGCTTGATGGGGAGTGAGCTTAGATACAGGCTTCTGGTCTCAGGGGCTGTGACTGTACAGCCTGTGCCTAATTCTCTCTGTCTGTTGCACCTGAATTTCAGACTGGATCCTTCAGCCTTCATGCTGAATTTACTTCGCTCCCTCCCTCCGCCCCACCCCGGCTTGTCTCTAGGAATTTATGGGCTAGATTTGTTGTCTCTGTTATGTTCTTCAACTTCTGACTGACTTTGGCTTTCTTGTGGGGTTGGGTATTTTGGTTGGCACCCTTCTCCTTTCTCAGTGCCAGGTTGGGGATGCAGCAGCAGTAAAGGGGAAGGATGCTATGGGGACACACTGCTTTCTGAGTATTATCCCACTGGTTCTGAGCAGTGCCTGCTAGCCTGCTGTGGTATGTAGAAAGACTGTTTCCTTCTGAAAACTGCTGTGGTGCAGAGCTCAGATGTCATTGTGTAGGGGCAGTGTCTGCCTGTCTTCAAGAGCCCAAAGACTGGGTCTCTGTGGCCTGCTTTCTGCATTGCTGCTGTTCCTTTCTGATCCAGTCCAGGGCTGTCATCAGGGTTGTTGTATTACTCTCTCTCACAGCAGGTATGTGCAGGCACTGTGCTAAGTTGCATTGTCCTTTGAAAAAGATAGTATGAAGGAGGTTTAACACAGGACTAATGTACCTCTCCTGTAGCCTAGACAAAGTGTAAAAATGGATCTGAGTTAAATGAGTTTTCATTTGTTTTCTTTCCAGCTCCCCGGGGAAAACGAGGCTGGAAAACCTTTTATGCTGTGCTGAAGGGAACAATCCTGTACTTACAGAAGGTAGGGGAAATCACTGTCTTTTGAAAACTAATTAAAGAGGGATAAAGCAGCATGCATCTTCTTCACTCTCTCAGCTCACCTCCAGGGTCCTTTCCCTCTGATGCACAGCATGGCTGATCTCCCTATCCCCACCCTATTAAAACACACTTTCAGGCATGAATCCTTCATTGACACCCTCTCCCTTTTTACAATTTCAAGTTCAGTTCCACTGCCCACATCCACATGTACCATGTAAGTTCCAGTGTATGCCACTGCTGTCTCACATGGCTGAAGAAAACAGCCAGCTTCACTAGCAAAGACAGCATCACCTCTGTGTCATGCACAGCCTCTAGGCAACTTTTAACTTCACATTTCATATGGATGACTTCCCTTCTGTAAGGTTGTCCTCCTTTTCCACCTTTTCATAGTATACTTTTATGCAGTGCCTGCAAGACCAGCTGCAAAACAATTGAACAACAGCTTGGCCTTGGTAGGAATACGCAGCTTCTGTTTCTATGCAAAATTGAAGGATAAAAGGATACAAAGCAAGAAAAGACTGGTTTCTAACAAAATGTGCTTCCTGACAGCAAGATGTCTAAAAAAAAAATGTTAGATGAAACCCTTCAAGCCTTTTGTTGCAAGCTTAAATATATTATAGTATGTTTTAAACTATAGTGTTAGAACATAAAATGCAACATATGAGTGAGAACTGTCAAATGGCAGCAGCTGAGTAGGTTGTTAAGGCTTTTTGCCCTCCAATATAGATGAAATATTCATGGAGTAGATGTGCTGCTTGTCCAGACTGCCCTATATTGCAGAAGTATTCTTCTTTGAAAGCTGTTCTTCATTTTTTACTCAAAACCTGATAGTTTTGTAACTATCAGGAATGCAACTACATACGGCTGTTTTCTCCTCCCCTGCTGTAGCTTTCTGAAGTTGCTGGTTTCATTGGAGCCAACATGAATAGTCTCTTGAGAAGAAAGAATGATTTGTATCAGATTATTATAGCATGAGGTTTACAAGGTGAATGCTCAGGGTGCAGTACCTTTTTGAGGGGACTGAAATCCAGAAACAGACAAAACAATCTGCAGTGAGGAGAGAAGATTTGGGCTGAAAGTTGGATGTGATATGCTCAGAGCCAGTGCAAGAGATTAAAACCAACTCTGCTGAATCCCAAGTCTTTTGCTGGGAGCAAGTACAGGTTTTACTAAAATGCCTTCATGGCAGGCTTGTACTTGCCCTTTTCTGACCAAAGTGGATTCTTCTGCCTCAGTTTCTGAAATAAGTAATCTCTAATGTTCACCTGAAAAGACTGCATGCTTCTCTGAGAAATAAGAAGGCTCCTTTTTTGTACTACAATAATTAATTTTTTATTCGATATTCAAGGTAAAGAACTGAGGATACTGTCTATTTTAGCACCTTAATTAAATATTTTTATGAGTATTGCTGGCATATTAGGTTAAAATGCTTTCTGTGTAATAAAATGTAAAGATGCTGATGTAGCATGCAAATTTTCTACAGAATGCTGCCCTACCCCTGTTGCTCTCCATACTTTCAGGAGCAGGGAGTAATTTCACATACGACTGCATCTTTGCAGAATGAAATGCATTGTTGGAATTCTTGTTCTTATTTGTTTGTTAATTGTGTATTTTGCACTTGCCAGAGCACTTGAATTCAGTGATTACAGGGCAGTACTCTGCAGAGCTGTATTCTCCTATTTGCATGGGAGCCATCCATTACATTGAAGCCATCTTATTGTAGCACACTGACAAGCAAGGCTTTTTCTTTCGAGCTGGGAGAAGGGTTAGATGGAAGGTAACTAATTCCAAGAGTGATGGGGCAGCTGTGAGCCTCCCTGGGGTGCTTCTGGCCCCTGCTCAGCCACATGCTGCAGCTGTGAATAAGCCGGTGATTTCAGCTTCAGAAGGTCCACCAGGGCTTTCCTTCAGCACTCAAATAAACTTTACACTGTTAGGGATGTAGTATCATAGAAGGTAAAGGTGCTAGAGTTGAAAAATACACAGCTAGGCCAAGTAATTATAGTAAAGATTGTTGAGCTGCTGTTTCCTTTTGTAATATACTAGGAACTGAAATTACTCTAATTTTAGGAAATACTGAAGCATTTTAGAACAGCTTCATTTGTTTGCAGAAGTGCATAGTTCTGGCAATAGTCCTGGTCAAAGGATTTCCTTGTCTCAATTCACCTTCTCTCCTGTTTATAGAGTGCAGTGGGGTGGGGTGCATTGACATGCACGTCCTCTTTCTCTCGTTTTCTATATATCTGTGGAGATGACATCTGTGATGGTGGTTTCATTGCAGTGAGTGCTATTCAAGCAGGATAGAGAGAAATCTCCCCGTACAGGTGCTGTCTACAGTCCAACACATGTACAAACCTCTGCAGTATTGCTTTCTGTGTTCATCTGTAACTCAACTGTTCCCTCAAGACACTGTTGTAATATAAATATTAATTGTTCATAGCAGCTGTGATTCCCTCTGTGGGCAGTGTGATCCCAATTCTGCTGTCACTCTGTTTGCATTCCTGTTCTCCTTGTTTTGCTGTCAAAGTCCATGTATGAAATTATTTTATAGATGGTGGTCACTTGAGATTTACTGAGGACTTTTTCTGGGCAGACTTGTTTCCTGCCCATCTTTTTTTTTTTTTTTTTTTTTTTAATTGGAATTATTCCAGTGATAATTCCTGTGGTGCAAATTGTTTTGTTCTTAAATGAGTGATTTAGGAGAGATAGTTTCTGAATTAGTGAGCACAGAGAGCACCAGAGGAGCTCAGTGGAAATGTTCACAGTTAGCCAACTAAATGTGCCTGCACAGTATTATATAAAATAAGAAAAATAAGAAGTTTGACATGTTTGGGATGTTGGCTGTGTCTCTGGGCATCCTCAGGCCAAGGTTAATTTCCTGCCCTCTGTTCACAGCGAGAGGGTATTGCAAAGTAGGAGCTTGACAGAATGTCTGTTCACTAGACTGTCATGGGATGTGATGCGCATACACAAGAGAAGCTTATAAGGAGAGGACATAAGGCTGACCTCACTTCCTTGCTAGAAATTGCTTCTGGGCAAACAGTGCAGGACACAAACCTTCGTGTTTTGTTTGGGCTCTTCTGTGAGGTTCTCAATACCTTTGCTCTTTGATATGGCACTTAATATCTTGCAGGCTTCAGGAATTTTTATATACGTTTTCTCAAATTTCCTCTGTTAAAAATCAAAAAAAAAAAAAATAGAGAAACACCAAACTGATGTAAAGTGTTTGGTGGTGAACCTTTCAGAAAGAGAGTTTTTCAGCTGTCACAATGCAGCTGCAAGGAGATATCCATCCATTGTACAGTGACTGATAAGAAAAGACAGATGTCGTTCTCTGGTTTACCAGAAATCTGTTTAGAAGTATGCTGACTCTGGGTCATCAGGATGTGGGAAAGTCATTCTCCAGGAGTTTGAGAAGGATTAATTCAGCATGCCACTGCACTGTATGCAGCACTCACATCAGCCTTCAGTTGACAGACAGATCACAATTTCTTTCTGGCTCCATATATATTTCTTGCCACTGTCTAGGTCTAACTGTATAGAGCTGCCTTCCATTTCAGCTCAACCTGCATGCTGGCACCAGCACGTCATAGCACATGCTGTCCTTGACAGCCTAGGTGAAAATGGATGCTCCTACTCCCCTAGCATTCCCTCCCAAGTCAAAAAGAGCTGAAAGCCTTGGAGAAGGAATTTTGGCAACACATCCATGTCCTTACAGCTTTCTCTGAGGCTGTCAAAGTATGTGGAGACATTTCTGGTATGCTGATCAGTGCCTTTGGAGAAGCTGGCAGAACTCCAGCTGTCAAGGTAGTTTGCAGCCAACTGCTCTGGTGGGATTAGCAAGAACTACCATGAATGCTTTCTGTTGGAAAGGAGGGGTTATCAGACAGGGCTGCTTCTGAAACTGGCCTAATGTGGACTTCTTCTGAAACAGGTTTAGTCACCAGAGCAGGTTGTAGACACTGGATGCAACTCAAAAAGGAAGCTAGGAGGTAACAAGCTAAGTGATAGCTGATGCTGTCTCCAGGCAGTAATATGAAGTAAAATAGAATATGTCTGAGGTAAAAATCATATGTCTGAGGCCTGTCTAAGTTCATTTCGTGACTCTGAGGTTTTTCCAGTTTTCCTGGATGGTGGAGCCAGTCATTTTCCCCAGAATTACCACCAAATAAATGAGCTTGTAAATTCTTAAAGGAGAGGGCTTGACCTGAGGCCTTGCCCCCTCCATCTTCAAGACTTCCTTGAAAAAGGTTTAAAGAATGCCCTAAGTGGGCATAGGCAAAACTGTCAAGATAGACAGAGGCCTCCAAATCTTGCTGAGTCTCAAATTATGAGAGAAGAAGGACATCTGGCTTTGGTCACCTGTGCAGTAATGCTCTGCCTTTGTGCTGGGCCTGCCAGACCCGTAGTGGGCTGTGCCCTTGCCTTGCTCCAGATGGAAGTGGTGGGGTGGCAGGACTGCTGGGTAGCTACCTTTTCCCAGGTTAAGTGTCTGAGCAGCAGTGTGGTAAGTTGTGGGCCTGCACTAGCAGGACCTTCATGAAAAAGGATGAGACATGGCAGAGGAGCAAGATATTTTCTCCTACCTTCCAAGAGATTGTCACCACAGCTGGTGACTCCCCATCCACTGTAACTCAACCTGGAGAGCTCCAGCCCAGCCTGGTGGAAAGCTCAGATACCTCTGGCAGTGGTGTGGATTCCTTTGGCTGCAGTCCTGTTTGGTGTGTTGCCAGAGAAGTTCTGTATACTAGTTCATGCACATTACCCAGCTCTTCTCTGAAGGTGGGTGCCTCCCTGGTTGTTGAAGGTAGTGCTTATCCCTGCACACAGTTGGCATCCTGCATTGTGTTTCCTGCTAAACCTCATCTCATAAATTGTTTTCAAGTGCAAGATCAATAGTTACCATGCCTGCAGGGAGTTACTTCACTGCTTTGCAGCTGTCATGCTTGGTGCATTTCCAGGTGAGACTGATTTCTCTGATACACTAAGGGGGAGAAATGGAGTCAGTTACAGACAACTTTAGCCTGCCCTTCAGAAACAAAGTGATGCAGCCTTGCTGGCAAATCACTTTTCTTTCAAAAAGCTCCTGGCTTTCCCAGGCCATTTATAGTCGTCTGGGCTTTGGATGGAACTTGCGGCTATGTTAAGCCCCTGTCCAGCTTCTGTCACTCAGGAGATCAAAGACTGCTTCTAGGCTGATGCTTGCAAAACAAGAGTCCCTGTTTTTGTTATCTAGTGTTAGGAGTGGTACTGTTACTGTGTCAGAAACCCAGATGGAGCTGTGCTTGCTATTTGTAGACTCATCAGAGAGATTTAAGGGAGTTTTCTGTAATTTGCTTTGTGGACACTGGTAAGATGGCTTCTGCAGTGTGTGAGGACTTGCCTAGGAGCATCTGCAAAAGTTATTGGTTGAGAAAAATTAAAATCAGGCAGCAGAGGCTGAGAACACAAGTAGCTGAGCAGTGGAGGTGGGGAGCTGATTATGAAGGATTCTTGAAATGAAGACAAATAATCCACAGCTGTTGTCATAGTCAAATACTTCCTGCTTGCATCTCTTCCTGTCAAGCAGGTTGTGGAACTACTTCTCTCCCTTGGAAAGACATCAAAACAGAGAAAGAAAGAGAAAGGAAAACATGTTAAAGGTAGTGGAAACCTCAAGTGTGCATGTCAGGTTGCACTTAGTTCATGTACTTTATTACTATTTCTGAACTCTGGAACAAGGTTTTTCCCTAGGCTAAGGAAAAAGGAATAGCACATGCAGAAATAAAATGCCATTTTCCCCCTGCTATCTCCTGCAGGATGAATATAAGCCGGAAAAGGCTTTGTCGGAGGAAGATCTGAAGAATGCGGTTAGTGTGCACCACGCGCTGGCATCCAAGGCAACAGACTATGAGAAGAAACCCAATGTCCTCAAGCTTAAAACAGCAGATTGGAGAGTCCTGCTTTTCCAAGCCCAGTAAGTGCTCTCCTCATGCCACTCATTGAGGAAGGAAGGCATTGCTGAAAGAGGAGTAAATTCCTGCCTGGACAGGTTAAAATAGGGGCTTAAGAGGTTCAATCTGTTTATTTGAACAGAAACAAGTTTCTGTTCTACTTGAACAGAAACAAGATTAAGAGGTTCAATCTGTTTATTTGAACAGAAATAAGATTAAATAGTGATGTGATTAGAGTGCACAAGTAGTGCATGAGAAAGAAACATCAGGTTTTAAGAGGCTTTTTAATCTAGCTGAGAGAGGCACAGCTAGAAGATGCAGCAGCTAGAAGCTGAAGCTCCAGGTAATTCAGTTTGGAAACAAGGCAGAAACTTAGAACAGTCAGGGTGATTAATCATTGAAGCAAATGACCAAAGGCAGTCTTGGATTGTCTGTCTCCTGATGTCATAAGGTCCTAGCCAGATGTCTTTCTAGAAGATATGCTGCGGTTAGAAGCAAAGTTTCTACTTAATACAAGAATGATTTGATTAAGTTTTTCATGCTGTGATCCCCAGAAAGAACAGATGACCTGACTTTTGCTTCTGAGCCCTTTTCTACTGAGATCCATATGAAACCTCCCAGAGATCTGTGGTGTCCAGCACAACTGAGACCTTAGGACATATGTCTGAGTTAGGGCATTAGTTGGCTCTGTCACCTGTGTTATTGGGATTGGATTAGGAAAAGATGTGTGTTAGGGTGAAGTATGGACTTAACTACAAGCCAGCCTGTGTCTGAGTTACTTAGCACTGACTGCTTGCAGATATAGGCAGGAAGACAGAGCAGACTCTAGGAGTTGTCCAGTTCTGGTTATTCTGACTTTTAAAATGCTATGGAAGGGATGGAAAGATGTAGAAGGGGCTGAGTCAACAAGTGCTTAATATGTTTTGCTTCTTCAGGAGCCAAGAAGAAATGCAGACCTGGATCAACAAGATTAACTGTGTGGCTGCTGTCTTCTCTGCACCACCATTTCCAGCAGCCATTGGCTCTCAGAAGAAGTTCAGTCGCCCACTCCTGCCAGCCACCACAACAAAGCTATCTCAGGTGAGATATTTTTATATAGAGTGTCGGTGATGATGATTTCTCTTTCTGATTGGAGACTTGGTGGTGGTCCTTGTCACTGTTTTGTATCTGTTTCCACTAGCAGTCCTAAGAGGAGAAGGCTTGCGTAGTAAATCTCTGTTCATTTCCTCGTGCAAGATTTAAGTGAGGGGGGAAAAGGAACAGACTCAATTACAATTGGTTCATGTTTTTTAAGAAAATAGTACCTGATAAAGAATTTTCTTCTTGTGCTTATGGCTCTGCAGAGGACATTTCAAATACTGATTGGTGGGGTTTTATTGAATTTGAGTGTTTATGAAAGCCACTCATTTCAGAAGAAGTAGACATACTCCTGGTCTTTGGCTTATTGAATTGGTAGAAGGTGAAAGCTGATGCATCAGACAAGCATCAATTATATTTCCCCCACTAGACTTTCCAGACTCCATTTATCAGCTCAGGGATTTCCTGTATAATATATATTTATAAACTGTGTCTTACATGAATGTCTTTGGTCTCCCTTGTGATCACACTAGCTTTTTGCATCCTGTGGCAGGGAGTTTGACAGTTCTACTGCTTCTTGCACAAACGCACATATTTCCGCGTGTCTTAGACTGGCTGTGTCAGATGCTTGTGCCCATAGCTTTTTGTACTTTGGGAGATGCAATGCCTGCCTGGAATTCCTCCTGCATTGGTGGGAACATGATACTGATTGTGCTGATCAGATTGACAGAGTGACAGAGGTTGTTATACTTCATGACATCTTCCTGTAGCTTTTAAAGTGATCTGCCCATGCAGGATTGCTTCTTAAATGAATTTGTTGGGTTTTTTTTTTACCATCTTCATAGCTTAGCAACTGTCCTGAGAAACCACTGTGTCAAAATCTGTGTTTCTTTATGGGTGTGGATTTTTTTAGGTTGCCCCTACTTTTTCTCTCTGCATGACAGTAGCCTTTCTTCTTATGATGTGGTGACTGACTTACCATCTTCTCTTCTAGGTTAAAATTTTAAAGCATGTTATGTAAAAAATAATACTAACTTGTCTCATCCTTGTGGTTTTACTTTTTGTTCATGCATACCTTTTTAAAAACACAGTATGGGTCTTCCATTATTTACCCCTGATCACCTAAGGAAGCTTTTTTTACTCGTTGTTGTTCTGTGTGATTATTCCATTTAGCACATTGTTTCCTAGTCTCATTGTTTCCATTTAATCTGGAAAGGGAAAAGATAGATCGCAGTCCTGTGGTTTGTATCTTGAAGAAGGAGAGACATGAGAAGTGAAATAAGATAAGCTGTTTTGGACAAGCAGAAGAATGTTAAGTGTTCAAAGTAGATAAATTCAGAGACAAGCAGAAGCATGTCTGCTTTCATCTGTCAGTGTGGAAAAGCTGCCAGCAGGCTGATTCTCATTTGTAGGAAAAAAAAAAAAAAAGTCACATCCCTGTGGTTGATGTTTACATTTTTTGGGATGAATCATGATGGACATTACTTCTTCAGAGGGTCTGTTACTGGTCAGACAGAAGTCAGGGTGCAATGAGGCCCTAGCATGGGTAAGGAAGAAGGCTGGACATGATGACAGGTTGTGCAAGATGATTGTACCAGATTTTCCTTCAAAAGCAGAGTGGTGTCTGATCTTGGTTAGTCCAACCAGAGAGGGATGTGACAAAGCTATATATAAAGGAACAGCCAGTCTAGAAAAGATCTACTAGGGTGTTGGGTTTTTTCTTTTTTTTCTGAGAATGTGCAGCACACACAAAAGCTCCAAAGCTGGTGCCCTGGAAATGACAAGTGCTGTATTAATAGCTGCTCAAAGACCTCCTGTCTTCAGGCTGTAGAACTCACTACGCAGGGTGTCCCTGGGACGAGAGAATCAGCACAATGTAAAGACTGATTGGGCACTAATGAGAGAGAATGCACATTTAGGGTAGTAACGAACAGCAACAAGAATTTTTTGGCAATCAGTAGCAAGTGGTTTCAGCCCTACCATATTTAGGCGGGGCAAATTATCCCACATGTTTCTTTCTTCAGTTCTCTTGCAAAAGAGTTGAAACACAAGATAAGCTGGGGCTTAGCTATCATCATCTGTAGAATTTTCCCCCTTTCTGCTGTTTTCCGCAGCTCCAGCTCAGACAGCCGAGAGGTTCAATCTCCGGTGTGACTCAGTGCAGTGCAGGCATATCTGAGCTAGGTTTGAAGCTGTGGGCTTCGTCTGATTTGTGGGTTGCGCTCAGAACCACACCACGGAGGGACAACACTGGCAGCTGTTGCCTCCTCTGAGACGAGGTGCCTACACACAAGCTGACCTGGGTACTTACTACCTCTTGGCTAATTCTCCAATATCTGCACGGTCATGTATCTGTTTTGGACTTACCTAATTCAAACGTAATTTCAGATCCAAGCCTAGAAATGGACAGAAGGCCATCCTGCAGGAGATGGAAACCTTCTGACATGAGGGAAGGTTAGCTGACAGATGGACTGGAAGAAGTGAGTGGGCCTGGGTTTATGATAAAGGAAATTGCCTAGAAAGTGGGAGTAGCAGCTCCTCACTTTCTCCAACTGCACAGTGGGATAAAAGCTGGTAGCAGCTTAGCAAAATGAGATGCTTTTTGGGGACTGGACAGCCCTTCCTCGTCTGAATGCATTGTATTGTTCTAAACAAATAGAAACCACACACCAGAGAGCTTCTGGTAATGCAGAAATAGACGGAGGGGCCCTGACTCCATGTCTTTTCTATCCTGGAAGGAATTCTTTTCACATTGCAAAGACCTGAGGCAGGGTGTTTGCCTGTCTCATTCTGCTCTTGGTTTATCTGCATACACAACAGTTTTAATTAATTAATCAATCAAAAGTGTATTAGAGCAAAAGTGTCATGTTGTCACTACTGCTCGGCAGCAAGTTGCTTCCATTGCTCACAGCAAGGCAATGGATGACAGGTTTGCTCTCCTTCCCAGTGACATCTGCTAGCTGCTGAGTTTTTCTGCAAGCTTGGCCACTTCGAGTGCCTTTAAGAGAGCTGTTGGTGGCAGCACTCTGGGATGACAGACCTTATCAATCTGAGAAAAAGAAACTATGAGGTATTATTGTACAGGAACCTCTCTGTTTTTCTTTGCTTATTGGATATTTTAGATTCTGTCACTTAAGTGCCTAATGTGTTTCTGAAGGATGAACAGCTGAAGTCCCATGAAGCTAAGCTGAAGCAGATCTCCACTGAGCTTGCTGAACATCGCTCCTATCCTCCTGACAAGAAGCTCAAAGGCAAGGAAGTGGACGATTACAAACTGAAGGACCACTATCTGGAGTTTGAGGTATATATGGAAACATTATTACTTTTACTTCTTGGGTTGGTTGTATATTTGGGGTACAGTCCTGAAGTTCTGTATTTTTCCCTTCCCTAGAAGTGTGTTTTTGCTAGACAGAAAAGTCACAGCAACTGCAGATGCTGAGATGTGGCCTTCTTTCTGGTGAGAACTTCCTTAGCTGTGAATTTGGCTCCTAGTCTGTAACATCGAGCATAGAAATGAGACTCTTGTCCTTCCTGATGTATCTGTGTGAAGAGATTATAAGATCTTCATGCCGAAAGCATCTTATGTTGTAAAACTGGGTTGCCTAGTGTATTGGAATCTCAGTCTCTAGAAAGCGACTGCATTCTGCAGGAATGCAGATCATGGTAATTTGTCTTCTGTTGGTAGGTTCTGAAGGAACTTCTAGGCTAAAGTTAACTGTCATAGTCATGCCTCCCTCGTCAGAGCCATTTGTGTTGTATGCCACTGAGATGGATGTCAGGATGAGTAGGAAAAAGGTGGAATTAAAGATCACAAAGATCACAGGGTTGAGTGAGGCAACTTAGGCAGATGCATTAGGAGATTGTTTCGAGTATCTGACAGCGGCTTTTATCTGTAAGGGTGTTTGCCACATTTTAGGACTTTGTGGGAGTGAATTGACAACCCAGCAGATGTCTGCTATTTGTTATGACTACACCTTTGAGCTTTTCCCCTCAGGACTGAGAGTCAGTGTTGCCTTGGGTCTGAAAGGATCCTACTCAAAATGGGAACTGCTTGGCAAGGAAAATACGTAGTCTGAAAAAGAGGAAGAACAGATAAGACAGATGAGACCACCAAAGCTCATGCTGGAGGCAACACAACACAAGCCTCCAGAACTGCAGTAAGCCTTGTGTCCTGTGTTACCAGTTTCTGTCAGAGGGACTCTCTTTACTCCTGGACTTAACTCGCTACATACTTTTGATTTTGTAGAAGGTCATAATCACTGTTATGAGTTTCAGTTTGCTGTAGCAAAGTCAGTCAGCATGGCTTTATAAAGGAGTCGTCATAACCTGACCAACGTAGTAGTCTTTTACACAGTGATATTTGGTGTGATGGATGAGGAGAGAGCAGTGGCTGTTGTTTGTTCTTCACTTGGAGAAGAATTCTGACATTGTCTCCTCTAGAGTACTTGTAGTCAAGCTGATGATGTGGATTAGGAAATTGACAGTGAGGTGGTTTGGCTGAACCATCGAGATCAAAGGGTTGTGATCCATAGCACGGTGTCAGTTTGTTTTGAGCAGGGCACTCAGATGTACAGAGTAAGCCACACACTTTCTCTCTGGAGGCGATCTTGTACAACTTGGAAGATCAAGCAGCTTCTTAGCTTTGGGTTCTTGACACAAAGTTTATTTTCTCTCACTTTTAGAAGCTTGGTGAGTTAGGATAAAATGTAGGCCGGAGTGTTGAACGTTTGTAGAAGGATTGATGGAAGAGTAGATAGTTGTGGGGTTTTTTTCTGTTTCCTGTCAGTTTTATCAGGCTGATCTTTTGAGATATTCCTCAGGTACCTCAGTACTAATCAGAACCAACATAGCCCAGGATACAAAAGATGTTCTCTTCACTAGTGAGAGTCTTGAACAACTGTGCAGTTCAGATAAGTGATCAGCTCTGCTCATCTAAGCAGGGAAGTTGTGGCAACAACTTCAGTTATGTGGGAGAAATGGTTATTCGAGGTGCTGCTGTGCCACGCTGTGTTACCTTCACACTAAGCACAGATTTCACAGGCCACATTGAGCTATGACACCATTCCAAGGGCCATGAGAGCCAACATTCCAAAATATTGGAAGTCAAACAGATGAGGCAGAAAGCTAACTGGGTTAGTTTCTTCTGAAGCTAAGGCAGAAAAAAAAAGGTTTATGCTAAGTGGAACCAAGGTCAGGTGGCATGGGAGAAATACAGAGAGAGATCCTGTTCACTGTTGTAGCAAGAAAATTATTGTGGCTAAATCTCAGTTGGATTTGCAGCTGACCAGAACTGTGGGGGACAATAAAAAGAGTTTTTAAAATAAAATAATGGCAAAAGGCAGTGTAGAAATAATATCAGCCTCTTACAGGATGAGGATGGTCATCTCACAGGGATATGGGCAAAGCAGAGGTGTTCAATGCAGTCTTTGCTTCTGTCTTCAATATGGGTAACAGACAAGGGAGATCTCAGTGCCATGAACTGGAGGACCATGACTGTGAGAATGGTCAGATCCCAGTTAATCTTGAAGTTGTGTGGTGTTAGCTGTTCCAGCTGGATTCCTATAGATACATGGGGCCTAGTGAGATTCATCCAAGAAACCTCAAACAGTTGCCTGATGTCATCACAAAACTTCTCTTGATATTTGAACAGTTTAGAGAGATTCCAGTTGTCTGGAAACTATCTAGTGTTTTCCCAATTTTCAAGAAGGGCAAAAAGGATGACACTGGAAACTACAGGTCTGTCAATCTCACTTTGGTGCCTGGTAAAATTACAGAGACAATGATTCTGGGAAGTATTGGAAAACACCTGGAGGACACTGGAGCCATCATCACAGCCAGCACAGCTTCATGAGAGCAAAGTCCTACTTGTCCAGCCTGATTTCCTTTTATGACAGGATAACCCACTTCGTTGATCAACAGATGCCAGTTAATGTAATTTTTTGATTTCATAAAGCTTTTGATACTGTCTCTCACAGGACCCTTCTAGAGAAAATGTCCAGCCCACAGCTGGACAAACACATCATGTGATGGCTGAGCAGCTGGCTCATAGGTCAGGCACAAAGGGCTGCAGTGAATCAGACTGGTGACCTGTCACTTCTGGGGTTCCTGAGGGCTCTGTCCTCAGCCCTGTACTCTTCAGTGTCTTCATAAATGACTTGGACACAGGACTGGAAGGGATACTAAGCAAGTTTGCAGATTATACAGAACTGGGAGAAACCGTTGACTCCCTTGAAGGCAGGGAGGCCCTGCAGAGAGACCTTCACGAATTACGGGGCTGGACAATCACCACCTGTATGAAGTTCAACAAGGGAACATGCCGGATTCTGCATTTGGGATGGGGCAACCCAGGGTGTATGGACCATCTGGGAATGAGAAAATGGAGAGCAGGGGCCTGGTCAAGGGCAAGATAAATATGAGTGAGCTGTGCCGTGGCAGCCAGGAGGACCACCCGTGTCCTGGGGGGCATCAGGCACAGCATCACTGCCGGGCAAGGGAGGGGATTGTCCTGCTCTGCTCTGCACAGGGGAGGCCTCACCTTGAATGCTGGGAGCTGTTTTGGGCCCCTCAGTGTAAGACAGATATGAAGCCCCAAAACCTCTGAAGGAGGGCAGTGAAGATTATGCAGGGCCTTAAGGGGAAGCTGTATGAGGAGCAGCTGAGGTCACTTAGTCTGTTCAGCCAGGAGGAGACTGAGGGGAGACCTCATTGCAGTTACAACTTCCTTGTGAAGGGAAGAGGAGGGACAGGCACTGAAATGTCTGTGATGATGTGTGGGAATGGCCTGAAGTTGTGTCAGGGTAAGTTTAGGCTGGACATTAGAGAGAGGTTCTTCTTCACGCACAGGGTGGTTGGGCACTGGAACAGCTTCCCCAGGGAAGTGATCACAGCACCAAGTCTGACAGAGTTCAAGAAGCATTTGGACAACACTCTCAGGCACAGGGTGTGATTCTTGTGGATGGTCCTGTGCAGGGCCAGGACTTGGACTGGATGATCCCTGTGGGCCCCTTCCAACTCAGTTTATTCTGTTATTCTTTGAGGCAGTAAAAATCCCACACCAAACCTAAATGTTGAGCTCTATGAAAATTGTGAAAGGAAACTTCGTGAATGGAAACCTTCCCTTTAGAACAATGACCTGTCAGGGTTGGCAGACGGTGATGAAAGAGATTGGCTGCGTGAGGTTAAATGAAAAGGGCAAGAGGCAGGTGAGGTAGGATTTTGCAACTGTCTCTTTCAGACTGAGACTGCAAGCCAAACCAAGTGTCTGTGTACAAGGGGCCATGCTGATACGTCTCAGGAAACACACTAAAAGAAAGCAGCAGGAAGGTAGCAGCACAGTAGCTTAGGAAGGAAAATGCCATTTTCCTCTTCTGTAGGTCCTTACAATTTCTTTTTGGTCACACACTGGCAGTGCCTTCATTCTTGTTCCTGATGAAGGACAAATCAGCTGGAGGGGAGGTGAACCAGAAGGTAACTGGTCCCTGTTCAGGTAATGCAGCCAGTAGCATTTGTTTTTGATGGTGTCTTTGCTTATACACCATAGAGGGAACAGTTCTCATTGCCTGCTCTCTGAGGAAGTACTGCATCTGATTGCAGAAAAAATGTTGCTTATTGCAGAAAATTTACAGTTAGAGAAAGATCTTTTGAGTGCTGTCAGGTGAGAGGTGAAGCCAGAATACTGATGTGCGGCTACCTCCCTCATAGTTTATTATGTGCATTCATTGTTCAGAGATGTTGCAGAAACTTTTGAATTGTTTCAACTTCTGTGGTTTTATTTCTTGACAGAAATTTCCAAATTAATTTATTTTAAAGCAAAATTTCCACCGGATTTTCCCTAACTTCAAATGTCAGGTCACTGAAAGACAACTTCGTTGTGGTTGAAATCAAAGTAGAAGTGTGTTGATTATTGTAATAGAAATCAAGGGTCCACAGAGCCCAGGGGAAAACGGCCATTTGCACACATGCGGGTCCTGGATTTCCATTCTGATTGCTGAGTCTTGAGACTCTGGTGGTGTTTACTGGACTAGTATAAGCATAAATCCATACAGCAGTAAAACCCCCCTCTTCCTTTCATGATATTACACTGTTCCCAAGCTAAGGGCGCTGGGTGGCCTTTTGCAGAGTGTCTGGTTCATTTTGTGATGAATCATCCATCAGCTCAGTGCATCATCGTCAGGGTTCTTCTTGCTGTTTTTCCATTTCCATTTTTATTAAATGGCACATCTTACCTGCTTCATGTGTTTGTCTCTCACATTGTGGAGAATTCCAGCTCCAGATATGGAAGTCATAGGAATGCTTATTTATTTAATTTGTAGGAGGATTCTGTTGTGATGCTCCTCTATGAGGGTTTGCTTATTCAAAGGATTCTCAAAAGCCAGTCATGTTCTCTTCTGGTTTTTTCCCCCCTTTATATTCTACACTTCAAAGTGGTTAGCATGCTTTTTGACTTCATGCCCTCAAAAGTTCTATTTGGAACAGAACTTTATTATTTTATTAGAAAATGTAAAATATTTTCTCAAATACTTTTTCCTCTGTCAAGAACATAATAGCTTGGCTGCTGTTTTGCCACTTTGAAATACAAGTTAGCAATCAGTACCAATGTTTACATCTACCTTCCCTGACTCCCTTACACCGAGATCGCTGTAATTACAATGCCTGCGCTGTGTCGTTAGTGGATATATCAGGGGCAGGTTATTAAATAAATTCTGTGAAGTAGATTGCTCTGTTCTCAGGATCCCGTGCCCCAACATCTGTTTTTGAGACCCTTCAGGGAACTTCTGTTTCTGTACCCTTATTTTCTTCTTTGCTGAATTGTTTCTTGGAAAATTGTGCAGTTGCAGCAAACAGAACAAAATCTTCCTGTTGGAGAAGGAAAACTCTGGTCCAGACAAGGAATAGAACAAATGGTCATGGAGCACATTGAAGGGAACTTTTTCCAGTTGAAAAATACAGTGTCTGAAAAATACAGTTGGACAGACAGCAACTTTCATTATTCCCTGTGAGTGATGTAGCAGGGGAGCATGCCATGCTGCTGTCATAGCCTTCTCATCTGCTCTTTTTTGTTAAGGTCTGGCTTTTTAGAAGATTGTCTCAGGGGCCTAGTGGTGGCCATGCTAGTACTGTCTAGACTTAAACCCTTCTTTGGTTTCTCCCCCATGGATAAGAAAAGCAGGAAAAGCAAGACCTGCTGGTGGGAGTGGAGGATTGCATCAGAGCAGGATTTCTGTTTTCTCTTAGTTTAATGCACTTCATCTCCATGTCTGCCTGAGCACATAGGATCTCAGTATGTGTGAGCACAGCTTAGGTCTTAGCATGACTAAGGTCGCAAGCTTTTGTTTGGTGGTGTTACTTGCAGTGGGAGCCACCACTCAGCAGAGCATCAGAATTTGTGTGCTGCAGGACTGAGTGCCTCTAATTACACAGCACCTCAGGCCTCAGTCTGCCTGAAATCCTCTTTGTTTAATTTACATTAGCCACTGTTGTTCATGTTCACATCAGGCGCCATTGTTGGCATACATGTTGAGCTCCTGGCTTTAAAGGCCAGCAGAAAGCATTAAGTTACTTAGGTGGTCTTTCATGTGTCCCTGCAGAATTTCTTCCAGACTGATTTGTGCCTTTCTTTTCATTTCCTAGAAAAATCGCTATGAGATTTATGTTGGCTTACTGAAAGAAGGGGTGAAGGAGCTGCTGAGTGGAGGAGAGAATGATGCGCCAGGACTGAAGAAATCCCACTCAAGTCCTTCTTTGAATCAGGAGTCTCCAGTTAGTGCCAAGGTGAAACGCAATGTCTCGGAGAGGAAGGACTACAGGCCAGAAACGCCCAGCATTAAGCAGAAGGTCACTTAGGGTGGAAATGACACCTAGGGGAACAGCCATGCAGCAAAGTATCGGTGGTCAAAATTTTTTCATTTAATAACCTGTCATTCAGAAAAAATAAGTGCATCTGCCTGAATGGGGTGTTAGTGACATTTTCTATTGTATATTTTGCTGTTTCTGTGCAGGTTGTGGGAGATGTCTTTGCTCCTGCTTTGCTTTGCATTGCTTTGTTAATTTATCATTTAGCAATTGAAGCATCGGGACTTTTTTGTATTGTTCTGTTTCTAAAGGAGCTGGGGAAGGTGTAGAGCGCTGTGACGTTTATTCTGTCTCCTTCCCATTTATCTCCTCCCATCGGCATGTGGCTTTCATCTCTCAAGTCACTTGTCACTTTATTTACGTGGTGGGTGGGAAAAATAACTGGACAAGTGCTGCAGTGCTGCGAATGTGAGCTGTAGCTGTGAGAAAAGCTGTGCAAACATGCAGCTGCAGAAGGCTGACTAAAGATTGGGTGCTGGGAACACTAGTTTCCTGACAATATGGGGCATGTTGGTACTGGTACTTAGTAGCAGGTGGCACAGTAAATAGTCACCGTTGCTTATTGTTACTGCATTGACCCTGGACACACAAGTACGAAGGAATGAAACCTGGAAACCTCTGGCAATGCTGGGAGGAGGGCACTGGAATAATTTGTTTTCTTCCTTCCAAGCAGAGAGCCTTCTCCTGAGTTTGCAGGCTGGAAGGCATCCAAACCCATGCTGTCTCTGCAGTCAGGAAGATTAGGGATTACCCAGTTGGAATGGCTATCCTGGGCTTCACATTAATTTGCAGACAAGGCTGCTGTAGATGTCAGCCATTAGCATTATATATTAATTATATATTAAAGACAAAGAGCCTCTGTGTAGTTTTAAACTATACGCTCTCATTTAGCTGCTATATAGAGCCTTATGATATATTGTGTCCTGTTGCTTCCCCTTCCAGGGGTTTCCTTGTTGGTGTGCACAGAGAGCTGCTTTCAATTACTCTCATAGTGACAAAGCACTTTGCCTTTTTTCTTCAGAAAGGGATTCTTCTTAGTTCTCCATTTTCCTTCTTTAGCTCACATACAGGTGGAAGAGGCTGTTGCCTCCTCATAGTTCCTGCATACCCTGTACCAGGCTTTCCAGGGGAAGCACAGGACCTGCAGAGACCACCATGGCTAGATCTTTTCATACCTTAAAGGCCCATTTGTGCCATAGACCCTTGTGGTGGCCAGCAGTTTTCAGGCACAGAGAGCAGAAAGATGACATAGAAATATTTTTTCTGCTTCCCAGCCCCTCTTATGTGGCAGTGTCATGCCTGTGCAGAGAGTGCTGGCTCTCCTGTTGCCTGGATTTTAATCTCAGTTTTTATACTGGCCCACAGGGTGAGCTTGGACAGGTCTCGCCCTCTCACGTGTCTCTTTTGTGTTGCCCTTTCCCTATATGAAGTAGTACAACCAAACTGGCCTTTCCCGTGGAGGGCCTTGGGAGATAATGTTGAGGGCCAGTTGAAAATTGCTCCTTGCTGTTCATCTGTTGTGCCTGGCACAGGACAACCTTCTTGATGAATGCAGTTATTAATGCATACAGAAACATCAAGATCAGTGCAAGGACTGTTTAGAAATTCACTGTTTGCAGCCAAGTAGTCAAAGGGCCACACATCAAAAAAATTGCTACCTGAGTGGATGTGTGTTCTGTCAGGCTTCCCAAGGGTCCAAGTCAATTCATCTAGTGTATTGACCTGCCAGTCCAGTGGGCAGAGCTGGATGTGATCAAAGAGAAAAGGCCCTTAACAGGCACTGCATGAGTTGCCTCCCCTACCGTGTGTCACCATGCAACAGCTTTCCTGGTATTGTGCTGACTGTTGGCTGTAGCAATGACGTTGCACTCTCAGATGTGAGGTTTTGGAGCAAATTGATCCTTGCAGCTGCAGCCTGGCTGCAAAACCAGATGAGACTGTTCACATGAGTGATGTTGGGATGCGCATCCATCTGGCATCTGCCACTGAGAGTGACCACTCTGTGCTAAAAGTCAGGGGGTTGGCTCCTAATCTTGGCAACGTTGCTAAAAGCTGCAGAGTTCTGAGTAGAAATTGGCAATGCTTTGGCTTTAGAAGTTGTGCATTCTGCTAAGGTGGAGTTAGCATTTAGTTCTCGAAAAAGTGAGATGTCTTTGCTACTGGAGCAAAAGGGGTGTGGTGCAGCCTATTTAGTGAGGAAACTCAGTGTAGAGAGATGCATGATAGTGCTCATTGGGAGGGATTGTTTTATTAAGAGTGGTAGATCAACAGCTTGTGGAGGGGTAACAAAGATCCCTGTTTGTCATGCTTTGGAGGTTGAAAACGAGCACGCAGAACAGAGAGAAGAAATTCAGTTGGGGAATGCTGATTGCACATTTAGGAAGAAAACTTGATCTCTGTGAAGATTAAGGAGTGGTATTCCCCAGTTTAGTGTTCCCACTGAGACTCTCCAAACTACATGGTCCTTGCTTGCTCCCTCCTTCCCCTCCCCATCCTTACATTGGGCTGAAGAGGAGAATTGGAGGCATAAAAGGCAAAGATCACAGGTTGAGCTAACAACTATTCACTGGAAATGGCAATGAGATAAGAAAATGAATGCTAAACAACAGTTTTAATAACAGTGTGTTCAAGAATGCTCACCACGCAGACCCCAACGATACCCAACCACTCGCTTTCCAATACTCCAACCCATAAGGGACATGTTCTGTTGCTGGAAAATGACAGGAGGTGGTATAGCATAACCTTCAAGTACAGGCCTTGACCCTGTCCTGGCCAGAACCAGTACATTATTTTATATAGCAACAGGATACATACAGCAGAAACAAAACCCAAGAAAGGTGCAGATCTGTAAATGGCCCTGCTTGGATGTCAGGGTTGGGTTGACTAGATCTCTTTGAAGGCAGGCTAGAACACACTTGGCAAACCTCTTGTGTTTATGGAGTGCACTGCTTCATAAGGCAAAAAGGTGACATTTAACTTTCTTCTTCCCTGGCTTTAAATGTATTTTGGTTGCTGAAAATTCCAGTTAAATTGCTGAGCTCAAAAAGAAATGACTCCTGTTAAATGCATTTTCTAGCTTTGACACAGAAACTGGGTAATTCCTCTTCAAAGTCATTGCAGAAAAGATTATTTGAAGCAATAGGAAAAATCAAAAAGAACTGCAAAAAAGATGTTTTTGTCATTATTTATTATCTATTTCCATGTATACTTGTAAATGGATTAGGGTGGTTTTTTAGGTTTCATCTGGGCATATCAAATGCAGTTTTTCACTGCATTTTTTAGTCATTAAATGTTTGTTGAGCTTAGAGCAGTCTTGCTGAGACTGCTAAGGCATGCACATTAGTTTACCCAGATTTTATCGTTTCTGCTCCAGTTTTAAGTCCATTTTCCTCTGTTACTTTACAATTTATAAGCATCCGAGTACCCATGTAGAAACACACATTTGCTTTGGAGATCAAGAAAAAAATGTGATCCCTTTGTGAAAGTCTAAGACTTCTGCCATCCCTTGGGAATAGGTTCATCTACCAATCAGTACTCTAATTCCTTGCTTTCTCTCCCGATATAAAGGGTGGGGCAGGTTCTCAGGTGGTCTGAGTGGTGCTTCTCCTTGAGTAGCACCATTGAGAATCTGACCAGGTAGCTTTGCATGGTACCCTGCATGCTGCCTTTCGTTGCTGAAATGTTTGACTTCAGGGGAGGTCAGTGCTTGACTGCAGCAAGTCAGGTGTTCCGGTTGCAGTATGTAAGGATATTCTGCTGGTTTCTAGCCCTCCTCTGGGACCTGAGCTGCAAATCACTGGAGCAGCCTGCAGTTTTCTGGGTGTGCTCTGTGCAAGCAGGAGCTACTGGCTGGCCACCATGAGCATGTGTGCTTGCAGGAGAGCCTTTGCATTGGTGATGCAGGGAGGTGTCATCCTTCCTTGTCACCCTCCCTGCTCCACTATGCTCCACTGTGCTCAAGTCAAGCCTCTGCCTGCATGTAGAGAGCGGGGCTGCAGACTGGGACCAACACCCCCTTGCTTCCCCTTTTTTAAGGTGCAGACAGTGGTTCTGGAGGGACCCACCCTGAAGTGTTGCTGGCTTACTCATCCTCCAGGGGCTGAACCTGCTATCCCCAGCTAAGGAAGGAGAGACAGGAAAGGGCCCCGCTAATCTGCACCTGACTGCAGAGAGCTGATGGAGAAGGGGAAAATTGCCTTCCCCTCTCCCCACTCAGCAACCAAAGTGGGTGAGATACTCTCCTGAAGCCAAAACCGCACACTGGTTGAGAGGGTTTTTGTTCATAAGCAGCTGCAAAAGAGAGTCCCTGGACTGGCTGTGTGTTTATCTGCATCTTGCTGATAAATTACGCATGAACCAGTGAACATGACTACAGCTTCTAAATCCAGTATTTATGTTGTGTCTTTAGTTGATGTAGAGAGATAAGTCAGCCAGCAGAGTGATTAATGCAGCAGAGTTGTGCTGGAATGCTGTTCAGCTGTGTTGCCAACTCAGAGTTTTTCATCTGTAACCAGTCACTTGTAAATGGTTACCAGAAACTTTCTAATGATTAGTAACAGCTGGTCCACTAAAATACATTCCCTCTGATCCTGCCTGCTCACAGGTTGCAGTCTGTCCCTGTTATGAGGCTCTCCTGGAGAGAAATGCTCTGCACAGCCCTGTTTTGAGGAGGAGTTTGGCCTCGCAGACCTCCAGGGACTGGAATTGTTCAGTGACTTTTCACAGCTCTAATGCCAGGATAACAAGGCTGGTTGCTCGTATGGCTTGAAAAAGCCAAAAGTTTTGTCTTTCTCCAGTGGGGAAATGAGGTTCTTGCTTGACTGGAGCAGGCCATTCAGTGAAGACGTGTAATGGCAGTGGAGGAAGTCAGAGATGACAAGGGTTATCATCAGGCTTCTTGGAGGCATTGCATGGCAATGTTCTTGAAAGTGGGAAAGGCTTTTCTCTGCAGATGGCATACTGCTTACTGTGTCTGCATTCTCCATTTTTAAGTGAATTTTGGTCTTACTGCAGTTAGCTGACAGCCCCTCCTCCTTTTCTGTCAAGCTGCTCGTCTGTCATCTTAGCACCTCAGCTGCTTCTGTATAACAGGTCTGTTTCCTTCCATGCTTGCAGAAATCCAGAAAATTTGACTCTTCCATCTTGCATTGAGAAAACTGGCTCTGAAGCAGTGCTGCATTGAGTGGATAACCCTGTGAAAAACTTTTTCACTGTGCTTGTCAATAGCCTGTGTTTCCAGCCACAGTTATAGCTGGGAGGTGCGAGACTGAGTTTTAGACTGCTATGATCCTCTAGTTGCGTGCTGCAGGGATGCAAAGTTCCCCCCCTTCTGCACTTAGGCCAGACACTTGCAACATTCCTACTCTTCTAGTACCCAGGTTGTTGGAAACACTGGTTGCTTCTGCAGGGTCAAAGGCAGTATACACATCTTACGTCCAGCAATCCTACAGCTTGCTGCTTGTTTAAATTTTCTCCAGTATTGCTCTCCCCGGGCTCTGGGACATCACAGCTGCTCTGAGGGGGCAGTTAAGAAGTCCACATTTCCTGTCAGAGCACAATCATTGCTCTCCAGCATGTGTTCTCAGCCTCTGGTATCTAGGCTGCCTAGAGGGATGAACCATAGAAGCTGTCTCAGAAAGAGCTAGTCTGCAGGTTGTGCTTTTTAAAGGTTATTTTTAGTGCATATAGAAGCAGTATGTCTGGCCTCTCCTGTCCTCTCTCCCAGAACTCTCCCAGCAGCAAAGGTGTAGCATAGTGAGCTGCTTCACCTGGAGCTTCACTGTGGGGACATGAGCTCCAGGAAGAAGAGTCTTTGTCAGCCTTCAGAGGAATGGTACTACCTGAAATGAGCACCATTGCACCAGACAGTGATGCTGTAGGAGGAAGCCACCCTCCATGGCTGGTCACCTGCTGGAGACTGTGAGCTCTAGCATTGCCCTCAGTGCTGGGGTTAATGAGAAAGGTTGGCTTCCTTTTCCCTCTAGTCCATGCTGCTTGAGGAGCTGTCCTTATCACCTGCTGCTTTTCATGTGACAGCAGCACCCTTGTCCAGGGTCACCATAGTCCCTTTGTGAGGAGACTGGTTTACATGAGAGCAAGGAGGACAGGTCCTTGAAGAAAGTTTGTATGCCACCTGGGAGTATCTGCGCTGCTGATGGCAACATACAGTTGAACATTGAAAGGAGGCAGGCCCAGCCTTGCCTGAGAGAATGTCCCTTGCGCATTTGTTTTGTTAACTGCATTAAGATTGTGTTTTGGTTACTCTTTAGAGCCCATCCCTTACCAAATGCAAGCAAGGACTTTCCCAAAGGTTGGACCATTGACCTGACGTTGCCCTTGGGGTCAGAAGGAGCAAATTTAGGCTAGTTCAAAGTGTTCTCTCTTCCCCGCCTTTGAACGCTTAATTATTCAATAAAAATTACAGATGTTTAATCAGTGAGGGACCTCCCATGGCATCTGCTTTTGAATCTGGGCCAGGAACCAGCTGGGGTAAAGGCCAGAGGTTTATTTGGACCAATAAACGTACATCACTTAGCAATGCAAGCATTGAAAGTGCAACAAGCCACAAGGGCATGATTTTTCTCTGACATAAACCACTGCAATTAGTAGCCACTCTAGCAGTGGTCCTATCTGTAACTCACCTAAATGACACTAGCACAAGAAGATACTTTCTGTCTAAACAGGCCAGGTTTCAGCTTGGGCCAAGTGAGTATCACTGTGTAGTGACAGAGCAACTAGCTAAACTGCCATGAAGACTTGTTTGACACAAAATCCTCCAACTCCCCTTAGCCTCTTGCTGGGAAGAGGGAGATAAATGCTATCGAGTCTGTGTCACCACACAGGGCAAACTCTACTGGTAATATAAGTCTTAACTCACACACTTATGAAAATCTCATGCTCAGAGCTGTCAGATTCTGAAAGACTGTAGGATGAGAACAGGGGTGGGTTGTGGTTGAGTTTTTTTTAAATTTGTACATATTCATGACAACTGTGTCCTCTTAGTTGAGTCTAGAATTATAATTTGGCTAAAAGGACAGAGTTTTTTGGCTGTTTAAAAATTTTAAAATCACTTCTCTGTGTGAGGTACACTCTGAGGCTTATGTTACTTGGTGAACATATTTAAGTGATGTCTATAGATGTGTGTATTTCATAAGTATAGTATGGCTTCTATGGCTCAGCACTGCAAAGCCTGCAGTTGTTCTTTTCTGAGGCTTATTTGGTCAAAGCACTTCAGCAACTGCAAACATTGTTCGGATGCTCCTTGTTCTAATTGTTCTCAAATGATGGTTAGTTAAACAGCTATCAGAGCTTTTGCAGATCTAAGGTGTACTTTGAGCTGCCTTGATCTTCATGTGTTGTCCACCAGGGGCTGCCTGTTCTGCGTGTTGAAAGCCAGGCATATATTTGAGAGTTGAAGCAAGAGTTAGTGGGTGGAATTTTCTGCAGGCTTAACACTGGGCTTTCTCCCTGTTTATATCAGCCGATGCCTGTACAAGGAGCAGCCATGCTGACTTCCTCTGAAAATCATGCTCTGGGGATCTAATACACAGCTTTACTTCTGAAAACGTTGACCTTGTTCTGTGAAAATTCAGCAAAGGGACATCATGTCCAAAGTGTCCAAGAAGGACAGGTGCCTGTGATGTCTCCTGCAGATACAGCCGTACAGCAGTAGTGAGGGGGTTTATTTTCTGCAACTGTACAAATTTCCAGAAAAGTGGCTCATCAGCAGGGAAGAGGAGCAGCAGGGCTGAAATCTCTCTCTTGGGCATCTCATATGGGCATCCCAGAGGTTTCCCTTGGGAGCATTAAACAATGTTTTAACAAGTTGCTGGTCTGAGGAAAAAGACATAGGGAAACCCAGCAGGTTTTCCTATTGTGCTCTAGTAAGGGCAACAGTAGCATGATCTGCTTTATTCTTGGAAACAGAGAGCAAAACCTGAGGGTGTGGTTCTTAGCTGGAGTCATAAAACTCTCTGTCGTGCAGTTAGGTTGAAGCACATGAGCAACTTCAGTAAAACTATGCCTTTGCACTTCACTGGACCACAGCCAGAGTGATTATGTCTTGCAGAGCTGAGACACGAGTGAGCTGCAGCTCAGAATGAAATGAAGGGGACCACCCTGTCACCTTGCTTTAGGCAAGCTGTAGTCCTGTAATCTTTTTTCAGGTATTGGGCTTCTCCCTCGGGTTTCCTGCCCTCCAGGGTGATGGCAAGATGTGGGTGAGCACTGTCAGTTTCAGAGTCGCAGTTAAGAAGTGTCATTTACCCTCCACCTGAGCTGTTGCTATGTTGTTTTCTCTTAGGCTGAGAAAGAGGACTGAATTTTCAGTCAATGTTGCTTGGTAGCCATATGGGAAGCATAACTCTCAGCAGTGGTAGTGCAGAGAAACATTTTACACATGCGTGTACATACACCTTATACATCTCTTGTGTGCAGAACTAACCTTCCAGAGCTTGACAGCAGTCCTTGCAAGACCTTTCCTCTGGGTGGTCTTCTATCGCTTTTGTGATGTGTAGGAACCTTCTTTCTGGTAAGCTTGAATTCAGTTTATTTTCATCACTGAATTGCTGGGGTGTTTTTCATGTAATACACTAGAGACACAGTCCCAGTCTCACCACTTTGTGGTAACTTCTTGGTCTGCTGTGAAGCAACAACATTGAGGTAGCCATTAAATCTTTTCCAGCAGCATGGAACTTAGAGTTCTGACTCTTGGGGAGGTCATCATCTCAGGTTGGATGCTGTCCTACCACCAGGACACCCTGTTTTGTCCCTGGGAGTAGGCATGGCCAGTAAAGCAGACTGGGTGGTAGGAGTCAGAGCTGTGCAGATTTAAGTCAAGCCCTGGTTCAGGGGAGATTTTTCCATGTGCTGCTGATGTCCATAAGGACTCAAACATACACTTGCTTACACAGAGATGCTTTCCTGAAGCGGAGTTGTCACTCTTTTCTACAGGTATCACAGGATGCCCTCCCTTATTCTGCTTCATGTATCTGGTACTAGAATGATCATTTCCTGATAAATGAAGGCACTTAATCAGTCCTCTTCCCCTTGGAAGAAGGACTTTTGGGGATATTGTTATATCATTTAAAATAATATTTTGGAATTTAAGTTTACATTGCTTTATTTTTCACTTGAGGTGACTGTATATAAATATTTTCCTCTATTTTATCATTGCTGATAAAGTAAGCCTACAGTATACAGACAAATAATTTGCCTTTGATGTATTGAAACTGTGAGATATAAAGTAGACTTCTCTCTTGTGTCCATGTTCCTGACTATAACTCTGTTCCTCTGTGTTTTTATAAGTTGGAATAAATGTTGCTTACGGGCAACAAAGAGCCTGCAAGCTTCCCAATAATTTTTATGTCATTGAACTCAAGCAACCCTATTGAAGGATCTCACATATGTATAATGATATATGTATATGTACAAACTTTAGAAAGAAATAAACCAAATGTATTTCATGTTCTGCAGCTGCATGTTTTTTATTTGAACCCTGACAGTTGTTCCTACAAGTAAGAACATGAAGGTGGCTTTACAGTGGCTGACAATCCTGCTCCTGACTCCTGGCAGTCAGTAATTTCAAGGTTTCCAGAACTCAAGCATATGTGTACTGTCTGCCTTACAGTCTGGATCTGACCTGCGGTTGGGGTGACCAATGGAGCCAGTGGCACTTCGTGCACATGAGTCCTGTGTGAGGATCAGATGGATTAGTCTGGATTAGTCCAGCTGGAGCAGCACATCTCTCCTCCTTCTGCACTTGTACAAGAGGTGGCATCCCTTCCAGCTGTTTCAGGGTTTGTAGCCTGCAGAGCTACCACTGCTTGCTGTGAAGAGACAGCAAGAAGGGAATTAGCTGATTTAAAATGGGTTTACCAGTATGTGGATTGAAAGAGCGAGGCTGCAATAAATAGCTGTTTAGAAAGGATTGGGAGTTGATCTCAAAATTTGTATGAGGAGCTCACTGTTGAGGTTGGGAATTGCTCTGCTGACACGGTGTGTGGGAAGAAAAGACCCATGAAAGGCAGAAGAGTCAGACACTAAAGAAAAAGATGGAGTGTAAAAAAGGCAGATGTGGGACTGGTTAGGAAATTATGCCTATCCAAATTAAGGAGGAACAGTCTGTACAACACAGCAAACAGTGTTGTGCTTGCAGGTCTTGGGTTGGGCATAGCTCAGCATGGGAAGTTAGTGCACTGTGTGGAGAGTGGGTCACAGGGCAGATGGGAGATGATGTGTCCAACACAGGTGGGGCATGCCCAAGCTTTACAACAGGGCTGGCAGCTTGGAAAAATAGTAAGGAAGACATGTTTCTTACCAAGATTTCTGTGAATGTTTGACTATCTTGAGGTGACTGTTTCTTTTTTTTTTCCTCAGTATGTTGCCTTTAGATGAATGGTAAGACTCACACTTGAGATAGCTCTGTGTTTGTTTGTTTTTTTGTGCTATGCCTTGGGATATCAGATTTTTTTATTGTTGTATCATCCTGGTTACTTTGAAGCACTTGGGATTCTTGATTCCAGTGCATGCTTCTGGATTAATATGTTTCTAATGAAAAGAGTAAACAAAGTGGTGGTAAGGATGGGTGGGAGTATTTTACAAAAATGTATTAAATGCCTCCTCTAAGCCCAAATGAATGTTTGAACTGTGTCTGAATGTTAATGTCAGTACTGGTCACCACATCTTTGCTTATTGTTTCTTCCTAGCTGACAGAGTCAACGCTGAGCATTTTCTGGTGGTTTTTGTACCTGGAATCATTAGTCACATCACGTTGTTCACAATGCAATGAGCTAGAACAAAATGACAGAACATGTGCAAAATGAAAGACAGATGCATTTATATTCTTTTCATTGTCCATTTTCACTTCAAGTTTCCAAGTACAGAATATAATTATCAAGGAAGACTGTAAAGGCTAGTTTGTGTATGCAGGAGAAACCTTCACAGTCTACAGGAGCTCTTTGGGTATTTATAAACACTGTAGCACAAGAAGGAGACTTAACCCAATGTAATGCACAGTTTGGTCTGAAATTGTCATGGTTATCTCTAGATTGGAAATGAGAAGAAAGTACTTACCCATCAGAGCACTGACGTACTGCAGTGGCCTCCTAATCCACAAGGTAAGGGCAAAAATACCCAGAAGCTTTTAAGGTAGAACTGGAAGAGAAATCCTGTGATGATAACCCAGGTTTTCATGTTTCAGGTCACTGCACATCACATCTGTTTCTTTCCGCATTTTCTACTAAACTGATGTTTCTCAAATTGTATCAGCCACTATGCTAACTATTTCTCCCAGAAAAAGGGCCATCCCAGGAAACATGAGGTACTGCACAACAGCTGTCCACCTTGCCAAGTTTGCTGTGTCATGGTCATATTCATTTTATGACACCTTTTTTGGTCCCATTCCACAGCTAGGTTTTGGATAGATCAGTATATAAATGATGTGGGGTTTTGTTTTGCGGGCCTGCTTCTCACAATAAGATGCAAAGATGAGTGAAACTGGGATCAGGTGAAGGAAATCAAGACTAAGTACACTTACTTGCCCTGAATAATGTGGAGGTAATTGTGTTTCTATTATGAACTGAAAGTTTGTAGGAATGTTTTTGTCCCCTATTCTCAGGAAGGGTGTATCAATAACAGTCTGAGTTTGTCCCAATGACAACCTTGGGAGGTTGAGACTTTGGGACAGAATTTGTTGAATTTGACCAGTCAGGATAAACTAACAAGGGGTGTGTCTTAAGGAGGAGCCTGGGCAGAGAAGGGGAGGCATAAGTATGGCAAAAAGGTTGTTCCAGGAAATAGAAACAGTGATGAATAAGGCAAAGAAGAAAAAAAAACAGATAAAGAACAAAAGAAAAGGGCACCTTTTGAAAGGGGGAGTGCAGGTACCTACAGATGCCTTGCTGGTTTGCCGCCTGATCTGCCAGGAATTCCCTTCAGGACTGAGTCTGAAAAACTTGCTGTGAGAGGGTAGGCTTCAGAGGGATAGATTTCCACTGCAGTGGTATGTCATGTAAAGAGGTAAAGTGATGGATTTGTAAGTGAATAGTTGATTTATGTATTCATAAGATTTAAGAGTGTGAAATAAGCACTTTTTGTAATTGTGTGTAACAGGGTGGAAAATAGTATAATTGCAGTTTTTGCAATAGTGGTGTGTTTGTTTGGTAATCAGTATATCGATTACATAATAGATTGACCAGTTCCTTAGTAGTGTGTTGTTAATCACTAAAGGCTGTAATTTTGTTATAGCACTTATATCATGATACTGCAATCTAAATGGAGGGAGTTGCTTCCTGAAGTAGCAGTTATATTGAGGGAAAGAACATTTCCTACCTAGTCTTAACTTGCTTCAGCAACAACACATTGACCAGTGCAAGGACGCTTGCAGGAATATTTGTGAATATTTGAATTATGCCAGTAACCACAGGCCACAAGCTAAATAGGATGAGTCTTGAGAATGCAAATGCCATAAAAATGACATATTGGGAAAGCAAGGTCTCTGAATTAAAATCTCAGGGAAGGACTTTCATCGTGTACAAGTACTGTTTTCTCAGCTAACACTGCTTGTCTGCAATGTGTAAAGGAACTGAAGGGCCTTTATCATATGCAGTCATAAAATGTAGGGAAAATTAAAAATTTGTGGAAGAAAGCAGAATATAGCATTGAAGACTGAAAACTCTGTGGAAAGTAAGATTGCAAGGAGGGTTTGCCCAAAGGGAGAGGATTTATTTGAAAGCCAGAGGTAAGACAAAAACTGAACAAGACTGTAAAGGGAGGCAATTGAACAGTACACAGATTCAGTTACCACTTGGAAAAGACAGTCCATTAATAGGAAAGGACCAGCCTCTTGTGAAGGTTACCTGACCACTCCCTTTATCAGAGTGCTTTTTGATGAAAAGGTCTAATTCCCCTGTTGTTCACAGAGGCATTTTGAATACTGCCAGGACTTGCTATAGGGTCAGGAAAGCATGCTGTGTGCTGGCCTTCTTGGAGTTAGCCAAGGTAGGTATTCCCCCCTGCACCCAGTAGCTTGGAAGACAGCAGTATCCCTGGGGCTGCGCACTGTGTGCTGGATGGGGCGTGTCTTTGCCAAAAGGACAGAAGGAAAACCCAAAACCCAGCTGAAGTCTTTTTTCCACCATCACTATACTAAGATTGTTCAAAATAAGTGGTTTAGGTGGGTGGGTATGGTTTGCTTTCTTCCTTTTCAAGAAAATGGTTTTTGTTCAGCCAGAAATCATCTTTCTGCTCTACCTCACTCAGAAGTGCAGTAGATATGCTCCGTCAACTCTTTGGAAGGTGACTATTTTTAGTCAGCTTGGGCAACCTTCTCCTCTGCCCAAATGTCCAGTGCCAAAAAAAAGTACACTTCTTCTTTAATTCCAGTCAGGGCTTGTAAACCAACATGTGTGTCGCTGAGCACTTACTGCGAGTACAGTCTTCAGCACAGACATGTGCCCTGTCCTTTGAGAAGAAATTATTTTGATCAAGATGGTGGTGGGGATGCTGCTCTGAGGGTGGGTGTGGTGTAGAAAATGCTCCTCTCCAGTCAGAAATGCATGTGTGATACCCAGCTCTTGGTGTGCTCTGCTTCCTGTTCCATCCCATCCCAGGCTGAACTGTGCTGAGTACTCTGTAGGTACAAGTACTGAGACAGGGAGGGATGGGGCCAATGCCATTAGCAGTGTAATTACCTGAGTAATAAAGACACTAGAGATGCTCACCTTGGCAGAAATTTGCAGTGGTCTGTACCTGGGACAGGAATACTTTCCATGTCTAGCTGCCAGGACAGTTTTGTGGGGGCCTTACAGCCAGCCAGTGATAGCAAGAATGGTGTAAAACCCGAGTCCTGTTACCACAGCCGTACCCACGCTGCGTTTCTCAGGCAACTGAAGTGTGGGCGGCAGTTAGAGGTTGTAATTGTTTCATGGGAGAAAAAAGGCCTATATACATACACACACAGAATTAAAAAATGAAGTGCTCTTTCCTTTTAGCTGCAATTTCTGATGGCACTTTGGACGAATTGTCAGAATCTGCATTCCCACTGGCAGGGAGCCAGGCTCCCTGGCATGCTGATTAAATGGTGTGTGGGCAAAATGTAGGCACATGATGGGGACTTGGTACATTGAAACCTTGCAGAGCTGTGTTTTCCTTCGCTGCTGCTTTCTTTCTCCAAACTCCTTTCAGGCTAGTTTTTTTGCCATCCTTCACTAGATCCTTTTTGGGGTCTGAACATCCAACTTTGGGAACTGAGAAGAGGTGTGAAGCCACAGAGGTAGCTGCTCAAGGTACATAATCCCTAGCTTCTTGTTCCCCTGCAGGTGAGCACATAACCCTCTGAGTGCAGTGAAGGTGATCGAGAGACCAAAATGTTGGGCTGCAGCAATATAAAGGGAATTTTTGAATGTAGATGGGAAACCTCTTCTGTGAAGGGCCCAGTCAGCCAGTAAGACACATGCTTCTGGTCTAGCTTCAGCCTTCCTGGGAGCTCCATCTACGACAGCTCCTCCTGGGGGATGGCTTTACTTCAGTGAGCTGCTCTGCCTTTCTCCATCCTGCAGCACTGGGCTCCATCCAGCTGACAAGCACTGGAACTGGGGATTTTGAGACGTCACATTTCTAATCAATGTGGTGCTTAGATCTCACAGCTGTAGCATTTACACTGCCATTGTGTGAAGACTGGGGACTGTTGCATTGTTCTCAGGATATGTATCTGCCTGTCATGGTGGGCATCCTTGGTTTACACTGACTTGCTTGCTCACTTTTTATTTGGTTTTTCCTCATTTCTCGACAATACACATGTCAGGAAGATAAGATGAGCTGTCCAGCCTTTGAAGCCACAGTGGCATTCAGGGGAGACAATTTTCATGAACATAATGCTGAACTGCACTGTCAGTCAAGGTTGCCCCACTCCCATGTCTGAAGTCACCACAAAGGGCTGGACTGGATAGCTACATCTCAAGTGAGGTAATCCTGCTTTTAAAATGGATGACCTGCACTGCACTGAACACTGGTGTGGACCTCCCAATTCAGAGGCAGGGTGGCCTCCATGTAGCTTCCAGAGCGAGACAAGACGATTCCCTTTTCAAAATATGGACACAAAGCACAATCTAGTTTTTTAATTCCACAGCAATTTGATTCACTTCTTTAGCTAATTCAAACTTCTTAAGAAATGTGGCACAAACAAGTCTCTGGAGGTATTTTGCAGCCCTCTGAGTTCTTTCTGCACTTGTGATTCATCAAACATGTCTTGATGTTTAGTTCAGTGTGCAGTGTGACTGACAGGGCCTCTTTTGCCAAGTGCTAGGAGCTGCAGGGACTCCTGTGTGCTGATGTGCAGTCTGGGGCTTAGCCTCCCATGATTACGGAGAAGGATCTGGTGCTCCTGGTAGGAGCTATCAGTTCCAGCACAGCTGCACTGTGATCTGCCTCTGTGCCTAGAAAAACCTGAGAGGTTTTACCCTCAGCTTCCCCAGGAGCAGACCAGGGCCAGAGCTGCATTTGTGCCTGCCGGTTCTGCCTATACTACTTAAACTGCAAACTCTTCAAGGCAGGGGCTTTGGCTGTGTACATTCAATACCAATAAATATTAATCCTAATATTTTGCAAACTGTTTGGCTTTCAGAGACTGCTATGTGAAACACCTGGCATGGTGTTTTATGAGCCCTTGGGCCAGTTTAGTTTGTTCAAATGTGTACTTGGGCTTTGAGTCACTAGTGTGATCAATCACAGGAGCAGTCTTTTCCCTCTGACTCACCAAGGCTGATTCCTTGAATGTGAACCCTGATACCCACTTGATTTAAGCATTTAAGGAGTTTGACTTAAAAATTCTAGCTACTGAAATGACAGTTGGAGCAACTGACCCCAGCTCCCAGAAGTTCAAGGAAAGATCACTCAGGTACTAAAGACAGAGAATATGCAGTAGCTTTTATCAGCTGAGAACTGAACATTTTGGCGGAAAAACCTGGAGATTCACTGGGGTTCCAAACCCCAAAAACTTCCCTTGTTAATTTGCTCTAATCTGTCTCTCATCTAAATAGTTTTTAAAAGATGAAGGAAACCAAATCCTGCACCAAGTGATGGGATTTTCAGGTTTTTCATTCAAGTCCGTGGAACCCTGATTTTGCCAGAGGGCGCTAAAATGAAAGAGCAGAAAAAAAAGCCCATGCCCCCCTCTTTTCCATTCAGGTACCTCCTGTGTAGTGGTTTGAAAGCAAAACAAATGAGAGGCTCCAAGTCAGAGATACAATTTAATAGGAAAAAAAAAAAAGGAAAGAAAGTAAAATAAAATAGATGCAATAATACAAAAGACCACTGACAGAGTCAGAATACAACCTGAGCGGAGTGATGGAAGCAATCCAGATGAGGTGGTCTTCCTGAAGCAGTGATCCTGTAGAAAGGTCTGGTAGCTCGGGTCCTCTGGGAATCCAGTGGGTAAGCGCCCCTCTGGTGTTCAGAGTCTCAGCTTATATCCAGGCTGGAATGCTTGGTTTCTCCCTCTGGGCGGAGCATCTCACAATGGGATGGTGAGTCATGTGATAAGGCCTGATGGGCCCATTAACAGGAGGTAGTCAAGGAGGGAGTTATCTGTGAGCTGTGTAGCAAAGGTGCTGATGGGCCCATTAACAGAAGATAAGCCAGAGTGGAGGAGGCAGGGAGCACTGCCTCACCTGGTTTCAACAGTTCATGAAGATGGTGATAGAATATACTTCAACCCAGGACATTATCCACCCCTTATTCTATCACCATCTACATCATCCCAAATCAATACCTTCCTTAAACTACACACACACACACATATGTATAATGAAAACCTACACACAGTTCTCACTTAAAATAAGGTCTCCTTGTGGTACACAGTGGGTTTCCCCATCCTTTTGCATCACCCACCAAGTGTAACCAGGTCCTTGAGCAAAGACAACCCCACGGATGGGTTTGCCCTTGCCCGAGGTGGGATTAATCCAAACAGTCTTTCCTAACATACCTCTCATGTGTACCACAGGGACCCTATCTCCATCCACTGTGTGCAAGGATTCAGACTGGGCAGGACCAGCTCGATTGATGGACCCTCGGGTACTGACCATCCAGGTGGCCTTCACTAAGTTCAGTTCCCAATTTTTGAAGGTCCCTCCGCCAAGTGCCTTAAGGGTAGTTTTAAGCAGTCCATTGCAGCATTCCACCTTCCCGGCAGCTGGTGCATGATATGGGATATGGTATATCCATTCGATTCCGTGTTCTCTGGCCAAGTGCTTATGAGGCCATTCTTGAAATAAGTCCCGTTGTCTGACTCAATTCTCTCAGGGGTGCCATGTCTCCACAGGACCTGCTTTTCCAGGCCTAAGATGGTGTTCCGGGCAGTAGCATGAGGCACAGGGTAGGTCTCCAGCCATGGTGAGCACGCAGTGCTTGCCTTGACGGGTTTGGGTAAGGGTGATGTAGTCAATTTGCCAGGCTTCCCCATACCTATACTTTGACCATCGTCCACCATACCACAGAGGCTTCACTCGCTTGGCCTGTTTGATTGCAGCACAGGTCTTGCAGTCATGGATAGCCTGGGAGATGCTGTCCATAGTAACGTCCACACCTCGGTCACGAGCCCATCGATATGTTGCATCTCTCCCTTGATGACCAGAGGCATCATGAGCCCAACGAGCTAGGAATAATTCTCCTTTGTGCTGCCAGTCTAGATCAACCTGAGATACTTTCACCTTGGCAGCTCAATCCACCTGCTCGTTGTTGTGATGTTCTTCATTAGCCCGACTCTTGGGTACGTGCGCATCCACGTGTCGAGCCTTCACGGTCAGCCTTTCTACTCGGGTGGCGATGTCCTACCAAATCTCAGCAGCCCAGATGGGTTTCCCTCTGCGCTGCCAGTTGGCCTTTCTCCAGCGGTCCAGCCATCCCCACAGAGCACTAGCTACCATCCACGAGTCATTGTAGAGATAGAGCCTCGGCCACTTTTCTCGTTTAGCAATATCCAAAGCCAGCTGGACAGCTTTAAGCTCTGCGACCTGACTCGATCCACCTTCTCTCTCGGTAGCTTGTGCAACTCGTCGTGTGGGGCTCCATACAGCAGCTTTCCATTTCCGGTTAGTACCTACAATTCGGCAGGAACCGTCGGTGAAAAGGGCATATCGTCTCTCACTCTCCGGTAGCTCATTGTATGGTGGGGCTTCCTCGGCCCGTGTCACTTGCTCCTCCTCTTCTTCAGAGGATAATCCAAAGGTCTCACCTTCAGGCCAGTTTGTTATAATTTCCAGAATCCCAGGGCGATTCAGGTTTCCAATACGGGTGCGCTGTGTGATCAGGGTGATCCATTTGCTCCACGTGGTGTCGGTGGCGTGATGTGTGGTAGGAACCTTTCCCTTGAACATCCACCCCAGCACCGGTAGTCAAGGTACCAGAAGCAGCTGTGCTTCAGTACCAATCACCTCTGAGGCAGCTTGGACTCCTTCATAGGCGGCTAAGATTTCCTTCTCTGTGGGAGTGTAGTTGGCTTCGGATCCTCTGTAGCTTCGGCTCCAGAATCCCAGTGGTCATCCCTGAGTCTCACCCGGCACCTTCTGCCAAAGGCTCCATGACAGACCATGGCTCCCGACTGCAGAGTAAAGCACATTCTTCACCTCTGATCCCGTCCTGACTGGGCCAAGGGCTACCGCATGAGCGATTTCCTGCTTGATCTGGGCGAAAGCTTGCTGCTGTTCTGGGCCCCAGTGGAAATCGTTCTTCTTGCGGGTAACCAGGTAGAGAGGGCTCACGATTTGGCTATACATGGGAATGTGCATCCTCCAGAAGCCTATGGCACCTAGGAAAGCTTGTGTTTCCTTCTTGTTGGTCGGTGGAGACATTGCAGTGATCTTATTGATGACTTCAGTGGGAATCTGACGCCGTCCATCTTGCCATTTCACTCCCAGAAACTGGATCTCTTGAGCAGGTCCCTTGACTTTGCTCCTCTTGATGGCGAAGCCGGCCTTCAGGAGAATCTGAACAATCTTCTCTCCCTTCTCAAAGACTTCTGTTGCGGTGTTTCCCCACACGATAATGTCGTCAATGTATTGCAGGTGTTCTGGAGCCTCACCCTTTTCCAGTGCAGCCTGGATCAGTCCATGGCAAATGGTGGGACTGTGCTTCCACCCCTGGGGCAGTCGGTTCCAGGTGTACTGCACGCCCCTCCAGGTGAAGGCAAACTGAGGCCTGCATTCTGCTGCCAGAGGAATGGAGAAAAAGGCATTTGCAATATCAGTGGTCGCATACCATTTTGCTGCCTTGGATTCCAGCTCGTACTGAAGCTCCAACATTTCTGGTACGGCAGCGCTCAGTGGTGGTGTGATTTCATTCAGGCCACGGTAATCCACTGTCAATCTCCATTCTCAACTGGACTTACGCACGGGCCATATAGGGCTATTAAAGGGTGAACGAGCCTTGCTTACCACCCCTTGGCTCTCCAGCTCATGAATCATCTTATGGATGGGGACCACAGAGTCTCTGTCGGTGCGATATTGCCGACGGTGCACTGTTGCTCGGGCGATCGGCACCTGTTGTTCTTCAACTTTCAGTAGTCCCACAGCAGAGGCGTCGTCTGAGAGTCCAGGCAAGGTACTCAGTTGTCTGATGCCTTCTGTCTCTAGAGCAGCTATGCCAAAAACCCAGCGGTATCCTTTTGGGTCTTTGAAATACCCATTTCTGAGATAGTCTATGCCCAAAATGCATGGGGCCTCTGGACCAGTCACAATGGGGTGTTTCTGCCATTCGTTCCCAGTTAGACTTACTTCAGCTTCCAGTACAGTCAGCTCCTGGGATCCTCCTGTCACCCCAGAAATGGAAATGGGTTCCGCTCCCACATACCTTGATGGCATCAGAGTACACTGAGCACCGGTATCAACCAGAGCCGTATATCTTTGTGGGTCAGATGTTCCAGGCCATCGAATCCACACAGTCCAGTAGATCTGATTGTCCCTTTCCTCTACCTGGCTAGAGGCAGGGCCCTCCTGTTCCTGGTCATGGCATACATTGCTCTCTTCTTGTAAATATGTTTCTGAGGTTCCTTCAAGAGGATCAGTCATATCATCATTCCTGTATCGTCTGGAGTTCTGTGCACAAGAGACCGGAACAGCATTGATTCTAGATGGGCTCTTTGTGGTAGGTGTTTCTCTTTTCAGTTCACGTACCCGGGCTGCTAAGGAGGAGGTGGGTTTTCCATCCCACTTCCTCATGTCTTTTCCATGCTCCCGAAGAAAAGACCAGAGGTTGCCTCATGGTGTGTATCCTCTCTCCCTGGCTGGGGAGCGCCTGCTCCTAATGGCAGAGACTCTCATTGGCTCTGGTTGGATATGGTAAATTTCTTCCTTAAGTTCTTTTTTCAGTTTCTGATGGCCTTCTTCAATCAAGCTCCGGACTTGCTCAGCCAGTCTTGTTTCCACAGACGAGACATGGGTACGAACTGGGGCAGTGACGGTGTCCTTGTAAATTCTTAGTTTATTAGCCAAGACACCTACCCTGTCCTCACCTTCCCTCCATTGCAGTGTTGCCAGGTAACGTGAGTACATCTCGGGTCCAAGCCGTGCAAATCTCAACCACATCCGTGATGTGCACTAGACACCATCTGGGTTTTTAGGAAATCTCTCATCTTCTGAAAAAATGATCTCCAACACAGCCAATTCCCTCAGGCATCGGATACCTTGTTCTATTGTGTTCCATTTTCTTTGGTGCCCTTGGAGGTCTTCTTTACAAAGGTATCTATCCTTCACACTAGTTAGCAGTCGCTGCCAGAGGCTGAGAGGTTCTTGGGTTTTCCCAATCCCCGGGTCAATGACCACATCCTGGGACAGCGATCCCAGTTGCCTGGCCTCACTTCCATCCAGAATGTTGTCATTGGCTGCAGTGTCCCAGATGCGGAGCAGCCAGGTCAGGATGGACTTGGTCTGGTGGGTGAATTCCCTTCGCAGGTCACGCAGTTCACCCAGAGATAGAGAGCGAGTGATGATTTCTGGCTCTGTCTCTTCTGCTGGGTGTGAAGGTCCTGCTGCACCCTCATCAGTCACTATGCGGACTGATTTGGTCCTTGATTTCTTCTTCTGAACGGGGGCAACTGCTACTGGTTTAGGCTGTTCCGGTTCGGTGATGGTTTGTGTGGAGATGCTGATGGCACCCTTGGTCCCTTTCTCCTCTGTGACAGTCTGCATAGATGTGGACACTGTTGCCTCACTTTTGGCTTCTTTCTCCTCTGTGAAGGTCTGTGTAGATGAGGACACTGTTGCCTTGCCTTTGGTTCCTTTCGCCTCTGTGACACTCTGTGTAGACACTGATACTGTTGCTCTGCTTCTTTTTCCCTCTTCCTCTTCCTTCAGAACACGCTGTATCACACCATGTAGTGTTTTGATTCTAAGCATGGTGCGGGCCGTGCAGAGAAGACAAAGCAGGACTAACAACAACATCATGCTGTCCTTGGCATCCAGAGGGCACTCCATATTTTCAAAAACTGCTGTGTCATGCCTGAAAAGCTGGAAAAAATCATTCTTCACCCCTCCCCACAGGGGCTGGGTGAGATTGTTGAGCCCCCAGATGTAGCATCCTAGACCAGAACAAGAAAACAAAACTGGGTGTATATTCTGAATGATGTTCATTGCCTCGGAGTTTATCAAACAATAGACATAATAGACCAATAAAGCAATTTTAGTACCATACCCTGGTCTACACAGGAGCATTAAGACTGGCAGATAGTGCCCCAGTTGTGGAAAAATATAGAGAGATAGATATTAAACACATGTAAGCATATTGAGCATCATAGCGAACAGGTGTCTTCTTCAATACAAAATTGTAATTCTGACTTTTCTCAGTGCCTCGAGCCCACATTGGGCGCCAAAAATGTAGTGGTTTGAAAGCAAAACAAATGAGAGGCTCCAAGTCAGAAATACAATTTAATAGGAAAAAAAAAAAAAGGAAAGAAAGTAAAATAAAATAGATGCAATAATACAAAAGACCACTGACAGAGTCAGAATACAACCTGAGCGGAGTGATGGAAGCAATCCAGATGAGGTGGTCTTCCTGAAGCAGTGATCCTGTAGAAAGGTCTGGTAGCTCGGGTCCTCTGGGAATCCAGTGGGTAAGCGCCCCTCTGGTGTTCAGAGTCTCAGCTTATATCCAGGCTGGAATGTTTGGTTTCTCCCTCTGGGCGGGGCATCTCACAATGGGATTGTGAGTCATGTGATAAGGCCTGATGGGCCCATTAACAGGAGATAGTCCAGGAGGGGGTTATCTGTGAGCTGTGCAGCAAAGGTGCTGATGGGCCCATTAACAGAAGATAAGCCAGAGTGGAGGAGGCAGGGAGCACTGCCTCACCTGGTTTCAACAGTTCATGAAGATGGTGATAGAATATACTTCAACCCAGGACACTCCTGTTAAAGTAAAACTTTTGTTCCATATTTCCTCAGCATGTACGCCGTGAGGCCTGATGAATTTCTGCAGTCCTTACACTGTCTCACCTTGAATGGTGTAATGCTACTGTGGTTTTCGTTGTTACTGTTCTGCCTGCTGGTATTACTGGTATCATTGGAGTATGTAATTCTTTGCCTATCAGTGCCCTTTAGTGCTCTTATTGTTGTCATTGACCACACCAGGTTGTATCTTCTCTGAGAGCTATTGTCCCTATGTCCTCTACAGGGAAAACAAAGCACATAAAGCCTAAGTGACTGGGTGACACAGGAATTAGTGAACACATCTGGAAGGTGAATTCCCCTTTTCCAGAAAAAGCAGTGAATCACTTTATGTCACACTCCTTTTTTTGCTGCCTCCACCACTTTGACAGCTTTATGATCTCCTTTATTAAGATCATCTCAGTCTTATCCTTCATTATTGCTCTCAGCTTGTTTAGTTATGGATTGTCATTAAGGAAGACTTCAGCAACTGGCTGAATCTCTGCAATTCTGGCTAACATCTCTGTTACATGTGCAGCTCTATTAACTCAGTGCAGAACCCTATTTTTGGACCAAGAAATAGAACTGATGTATTTTTGGTCACCTGTGCAGCAGTCATCATCTGAGATCAGAGGTCTAGTATGCTAAGCAATGTGTAGGCCTCTCATACCTCCAGACCATGGATTTGTTCCAAAGATTTATGCCCAAACTGAAATTCAGGGGTAGAGGTTTATTGGACTTCTTGCCATTAAATTTCACGCAGGTCAGGGCACACTGACTGGCTGCAGAGCGTGAAAATTAGCAGACAAAATAATTAGGAAAGAGAGAAAAACAAAGAAACACTGGCTATTTGCCTATGATCAGATGATTCTTACTGTTAACTGTTCTTAAAGCTGGTTTTACTCACAATAAACAAAAAAATAGGAGCTCTTTGGATTGAGGGTAGAGCTTAGTTCTGCCCTAGAAGTTCTGCCCTAGAACTTCATCCTGCCAGATGAGAAAAGGAAAGCACAACTTCAAACAGAGCTAGGCCCTAGAGTCTTTCTGGTTTTCTACTTAAGCATAGCGTAAATTATACAGCATTGACACAGTCTCCTTATTAATTTCACTCTATAAGCTATCATAAAGCATTTAGTTTTAACATGAAATATTGAAGTTCTTCTCTGTTTGTTTTTGAATTCTTTATGTATAATTTAAACAATTTGCTAACACAGAAATTATTACACATGGATACGTCAGGTGACAACTAAGCTGAAGAGGAGGGACAAGGATGCTGGAAACTGAAGGATTTTCCAAAACCATAACAAAGTGTTTTGAATGCATGATTTTTCCTTGGGTGATGCAAATGAGAAACAATCCCTGATACTATGGCTAGGAATGACCTTGTTGATAATGTGATAGAGCCAGCACTGCTCAGTCTGCAAAGCACTGGATGGGGTTATTATTACTGGCACTTATCTGTCATCACATGATGACAGCAGATTAGCTGACTGACTGCACTGTGTCCTTTAGTGCAGTCCCAGCTTTTGCAAAGGCTGCTCCAGAAAACATCACCCTGTAGTTCCCACACGTTTGAGCTTGGAAAGCCCCAATGGAAATTTCTCAAGGGACCCATGTTATGCCCAGTTAAACTGCTTTTCACATGAAAAAGAGGTGCCGTGCTGTGCTCTTCATGTACCGTGTAGCCATAAGATATTTGTAGCATTGTCAAAAATAAGAACTCCACCCAGCAGGATGACAATGCATCGTTCTAGTATCTCCCAGTGCTATGCTCTTTACTGGCTTTCCATTTACATCCCTGGGCTGCCTCCCTTGTAAGTGGAGGATGGAGAAGTGGGGTTGCAGAGGTAGAGCTTTCAAGCTATAAGTCCATCTTGCTCCTTTGTGGACTTGAGCTACGTCTGTAACTCATCAACTTGTAAATGTCAGATTTCCCCTCTGACTTTCCAAAATAACATTGCCCCTGGCACTAAGTATGCATGGCCCTAGGAACATCCAGGTCTTGAATGCTGCTTCTGCCCCACAGCATGCCAGCGTGTAGTGCTGTGCTCCAAAATCCTGAGCTCCAACAGGATGCAGCACCTCTTTCCTGCCAAATTCACTCTTCATCATTCTCTTGTGGATTTCCCAGCTTCCTGGACTCTCTCTGGGTGCGCAGCTGCAATGCTGTCTTGCTCAGACGTCTGCTCTCATCTGAACCCAGATTATTTGGGTTCATCCTTTTTGATGCTCCAGCATTCAGTGCCCAAATTTCTCCCTGTTAGCTCTCCCACTAGTGGCACCCTCCTGGCTGCTCTGATCTGCATGAGACTGGGAAATCTCCCCCATGTTCAACTGCCAGACAGGGAGGGGACTGTGTGATCTGCACGATTCACAGAACATGTACCCTGCCTGGCTCTTGCCTGAGCTCCTCTGCCAGTGCTGCTGGAGGAATCAGAAGGCTTAGAGCAGTACTGAGCAATGCTCCCCAGAGGTAGATGAAGAGGTCACCTCACCTCTGGATGGCTGCATGAGCCTGTTTGTTATAGAAGGGATGAGGGATTGGTGACTGCAGCTGTCAGTGCCCGTGGGGAGGGAGAGGAAAAGGCAGGAGCCCCTTAAATGTGATAGAGCAGAGCTCAAAATGTCCTGACAGAATACAAAAACCCTGGTAACAGTCCAAGGGATTGTGGTGCTCTGGGAGAGTGGCCAGGGGAATCTGCCATGAGAGGGCTTGAAAGGCAGAATGGGCTGAAGTACTGAGCAATGGGCAAGAACCAAAACTCAGTGCTGTGAAGAAATCTGGATCACAGGAGCATGACAAGTTTTCCTGGCTGTGAAGAGGATGAAGGAGCAGGAGGGGAGACTTACAAAGAGGCAAGGTCAAGCAAGAACTGGGTGGGAGAAACACTGGCACCTCTATCCTTTGCCCTAAGCCTTGGCCTGGAAGTCTTTTGCTGGTGTTGGTGCCAGCGAGACATGAGTCATTACTCAGAGTCTGAGTATACATCCTACATCACTTCAAGCTTCCCACCTGATCAAGTTGTGCCACAGGGTGTTGATGGGCTTGGCAAGATAAAAGAGGGGGAAGAACTTGCTAGATGAAGTTAGATGTTGCTCTTTGGCCGAAAAAAATTGATGCTATGATTATTCACCCTTTCTGAGGCTATTAGTGGACTGTAGGCAGTGCTTTTTCAAGAAAAGCATTATCCATTTAAAAGTCAGATTAAGAAAAATTAAGAAAAATCTGAAACAAGGTATGTTTCTGAATAGAAATAGGAATTTCTGGAGATCCAAACACTTTATTCATTATTACTGGAAAACCAATTGCTTCTAAAAAATGTGGCTCCTTGTTGCTTTTTATATTTTGAAATCTGATGCAGTTGCACGTGGGGACTGTTCAGTGGTGGGAGCTTTCACACAGATTTGTAGCACAATGGGTGCAGGAGCAGAGGGAACAGTTTGTGCTGTTGCATCACAGCAGCTAAGAAAGCCATATGTGAAATATCAGCCTTCCATCAGCCACACAGACATACATCTCCATTCTTTTCTCTCCAAATGGCTCCTGTTTCATAAGAAAGAGAGGAATGGCATGCTGTATAGAGAATGTAAGCACTGATTGCAGAAGAAAAGGCAGTTCTTGGTCCTTGGTGAAGAGGTTATCATTCATGCTTTGTGCCTGTTCCAGAGAAGCTGGGACTTAACGTGGTTTGTGAGCAACGGGAAGGGAAGGATGGAGTGGGGCAAACCACTGTGCATTTTAAACAGCTTTGATTCTGAGTTGGAGCTTTATGTTAAATACCATGATTCATGTCTATTTATTTCGTTAAGCAGTGAGCAAGCAGCTGAAATGATGTGCCTGAAAGACTCCTGGCAGGCAATCCATCAAGCAGCTATTGATTAGTGCTGCCACAGGAACCATTTTGCACAGTAAGACCTTTATTCTTTACTCTGACAAATGCTCACTTAGATGTAAATTAGCTGAAGGTGTCCTTCTCTCACTTATTAGGGCTGAACTGGGAAAGAAGGTTTGCTCTCCTAAAAGCAGAAGCGTGGAAAGCATAGCAAGAGCCATGAGGAAAAAACCCATGGGTAAGATTCCAGGGCTTCAGGAGGTGTTCTATCATTTTAAAAAGGGAGGAGAGAAAAGAAATAAAAAATCCCTCAAGGAAGATAGCATGCTATAACTGGAAAGTGCTACAGTGGGCTGTAATGGCTAAACAGAAGCTTGCTGGTAATGGTGCTACTGAACAGTCCACCTGCACTCACTTCCAGTGGTGCACAATGTGAAGGAAATCAAAAGTGGGGAAGGTGCAATGGAGGTGCTGTGATGCCATTTAGACTTGCACTACCTTGCCTGTATTGCCTCAGTAGTGTGTATGTCAGTACAATGGATAAGCCAAGCAAGCTTTGCACTCCCAGAAGGGGTCTAAATGTCCTTGTTACCTCCCTCAAATGGTTAATTTTGCCTTAATTTTCCAGATATCACTAAACTCATTGTAAATATCTGACTTCAATTTCCAGCCGTTGGTTCCTGTGGTACCTTTCTCTACTTGATTAAACAGCCTGTCAGGATCCAGAATATTCTGTCCTGCAAGAGGTGCTCTTGCAGTGCCGTCATGGCCTATTTAGTTATTTCTTGATGAGTTAAACAGATTGAGCTCTCACTCTTTCCCACTACCAGGCATCTGCTCTTGTTTTAGCCTCAAATGGGCATTCTAGTTTTCTCAATGTTCCTGCTCATGGGCATTAATGGACAGTGTTTTCAGACAGTTATTACCACTTTGATTTCCTTCACATGGGGTGCAGAGACACAGCTTGCCTCTCTGGAGAGACTTTGCAGAGGGAAAAATCCTGCTCTTAATAGTTGGTGCTGATAGCCAGAACAGAACATTGCATTTTTTTCTGGACTCCACAGTGGTCTCTGGGTGAATTTGCTCCAGATGGATGGCCCTGAGCTTCTTCTTGCCCTCAGCAGTGAAAATATGTGGGTGATATTATTTCTGCTGGCACTGTGTTGAACTAATTATTCCTTGTTTTTTTCCAAAGAACTGGGGTATGCAGATCTTGTTCTTGCACCATAACTGAAATCTTTTCCCGAATTCAGGAAGAATATGTGGTGGTGAAACAATCAGTGTGACCCCATGCTTGGCTGTTTGGAAAGCCTGGATGCCTTGCCTTGGCCTGGAGAGGTCTCTACATGTATGATTTTTGGTGTCTGTGTGCATGATTTTTAGTGTCTCCATGGGTGATGTGTACTTGATAGCTTGCTGCTGATGCATCTCCCTCCTGGAATTAATTGGGTTTTGCCAGATCCTAAGTGAGCTCCTGAACTTCAGTAGGTGCTGTGCTCAGTCTATCAGCAGCTCAACACATCCATAAACATCAGCCCAACAAGGCAGTACACTGGTAGGCCTCACAGGTGAACAAGATTGGTGCACTGTTGAGCACAACAGCTGGGCAGAAGTAGTATTTGGGAATAGCCTGAGTTTTCATGCCCTTAATGCTGTGTCTTGGGTTTATACAATTTAAAGAACACTCTCAAATGAGCTGCCTCTCTTTATAGGTTCAGCCAATCCATTTTCACCAATAAGGAACAAACACGAGTAAATATAAGTGCAAAAGCAAAAATAACGTGGTACAAGAAGCCGAGCTGCCTGTCTGAGCAGACTTTAAAAGCGCCTGCAGTACCATTCCCCTCCCCCCACCCAGTTCCATTTCCTGGCAGGGTCTTAGAGAGACTAAAAAATTTTGGGCACAGATAGATATGGAATACAATAACATTTTGGGTTACCCACAACACGCTATCATGAAAGAGACAGTTCTGTGGAGCTTGTGCCTAAATGCTGTTGAGAGTGGGTGCTTTTGCTGGAGACTGGTGTGTGTAAGGCACATCCTCCAGGGCCTGGATGGTGACACTGAGTGGAGGGCTCAGCTACAGCTCAGGTGAGCCACAGCTCTGCCAGGTTGTCTTGTGGGCAAGGAAAAGGGGGATCTTTCTGTTCCCCTTCTCCCTATATTCAGAGAGAGTTTTTTGTACTTTCTCTGGCAGCATACTGTCTTCATTGCTCATGAGGGTCCTAGTTGGGGTTTTTGATGGAGGAAGTAGGGCTGACACCAAAGAAGGCTTCAAGCATCAGCATTTTATTGCTTTCTAGTACAGCCTTTTATACCCTTTATCTTACATGCATTCCACCTGTGCACCTTATCTACCCTTCTGTGATTGGTCAGGTACATCTCAGCATTCCATGTTTCTTTACCTTCAATATTGTTCATCTGTCCTACACAGTTGTACCCTATTAGGGATGAGGCTTGGCTGCAGACCCATTCCCAATCACCACAAACTGTGTGCCTACAGGTTTCCTCTACTACCATACTACTTTATTTCCTATCCTGGCAGTGTGCAAACACCCTCCTAACCTGTACTCTCTGTGGTTTTAGTTTAGGTTTAGGTGACTCAAGACATTACTGTAGTCAGATGCCTATGCCATCTCCTGGAAGGGTGCTACTGGATTGGAAATGAAGCAGTACATTTAGGCACAGTTCATCTTGCACCACCAATGACTTGATGCAGCATTAATGCAACTATGCTATGAGGTACACATCCTATTATGTCCAAGAGTGTTAGCCCATGAGGAAAATAATATGGCATAAATGAATCCATCTCTTCTAAACCGCTGCCTAAACCCACTTCGTGTCACAGATAAGTTATTTTATTACAGTGATTCTGGCTGCTGATTCTGGATGACTTCAACTCCTTTGGCTTCAATGTAATTTTAGCATGTGCTTAAATGAATTTGAACTGAAGCTGGTGTGAAAATAAAAGAGTCTTAGCAAAGCTGTGACTTGTACTCTTTCAGATTTTATATCTTTTGTTTGCTTGTTAATTTTTTTTTTCCTTTGCAACTAATTTCAGGAACAGGTGGCAGGGGAGAAGGTGAATGCTTCCATAAAGGTGTCTTCAATCTCAGCCATTTAAACAGCAATTAATTGTAGTCTCTTCTAATTTATTAACTTGGATACGGTCTAGTATCACAAAATATTCACAAGAGCTGAACAGGGAATTCAGCAGCAATGAACTATCTGTATGCATTTGACTGAATGTTCAGTTTATTAAACTGTATCTGTAGTACAATGTGAAGACACTGCACTGTGTAAAATGATGTGACTTCATATGTTTTACTCTGTCTTTTTATTCACTGAGGTGTCTCAGTGTTTCTCTGGTTTTCCTTAGGGCCATTTTTACTTCATTGCTCATCTATTAATTTCTCCTATTAAGGATAGGCAGAAAAATTATGAAAAAACACTGGGCAGGATCCAGCCAGGGTACAGGAAGAAGAAAACCTGTATGTATGAAATATTGGTTGTTTAGTTCTATAATTTATTTTTCAGGAAAGAGAGCAGAATGTGCACCTGCAGCCAAAGATACACCAGCTGCAAGGACTGACAGCAGCTGGTAGGGTCTTATGTCCCACATGCTGCTCTACTTTGCTTCTGTGGTACCACCTCATTATCACAGCTTGGTGCTTTATTTTGCTGTATGTGTTTCTGAGTTCACTACTTGCAACACCTCAGGGTTTTTTCCTGTTGCATGTGGATGCCAGCAACTATTAGCAAGATGCCATAAGGCTTGATCTTCTGTATGTCCAAAATGCAACAAGAAGGATTTTCCATGGACCTAGCAGCGCTTTTACTGATTTTTCTAGCTGTACAATTGGCCAGGCCACAGAAGTGGACAAGGAGAGTATGGGTCAGGGAAGCCAACACAAAAGATGGAGCAGTCCTTACAGGTTTATGACTGTAGGTTTCATGAGCAGGTCTGTTCAGGCTGTGAACTCCCAGTGCTCACCATATGGAAACCTTTAGGAAGAAAAAGACCTTGTTGGTGGTAGTACATCATCATTGGCTGCTGCCTTAGTCTAGATGTTTAGGCAGCACGATGTCACCCCCACTGGTCACAGTAACAGAAGGCAGTGGGACCTGAAAGCACTGGAAGGATGGTGGCTACCCACAAGGATTTCTGGGGAGTAACAAATTCTGGCTTGCTGTGGCCAATGCTGACAAACCTCTGACTGAGAGGGACAAAAGCAGGTACATCTTCTTGGAAGCTAGCATAGATAGAGTCACAGGACCATTAGGTTTGGAAAAGGCCTCTAAAATCACTGAGTCCAGGCACTGCTGTGCTCTGTGTGTCACCTCTGCAGCAGTCTGGTCATGGCCCTGGGGTCACTCCAGCCCCTTTCCCAGTGTGTCTCCAGTTGTCTCAGATCTTTGCAAACTGCATGTTGCTGCCTGTCTATCTTTGAGCATGGGACTTAGTCAAGAGAGTATGGTTCTGCAGCACCAGTATCCCTTGTTTTAATACACACACCGAAAGCCCTGTTTCATGACAATGCACTGAGGGAGACAGAGAGCAGCATCTCCTGGAAGATGGGAAACAGGCAAAGAAGAGCACCCTTTTCTAGATCTGACACTCTTTTTTTTTTTTGCATCAGAAACTGGACAAATATTTGTGTGCTTTCACTCAGCCGGTGAGTCAGAGGTAGGAATGCAGGACCCATTCTTGTCCTGTTCTCACATACTGGCTTTGTGTACATCCCTGCTACAACTTGACTATCCATGCTGTGGGCATAAAGGAGGATGGGGAAAGGAAACTTTGGCAAACCAGGGGGAAAGTCCTTCTTGGGTGGAGCCAGGGGCATAGGACTGGCCCTGAGGTGGGTGTCTGTGGCACCACTTGTGCTTGCAAGAACAGGGGCTGACAAAATGGTCAGAGCTACCTTTAACAGGGTCGTGGAAAAGCAGCATGGCTGCTGCAGAGGGAAAAGTAGGGAGTCTTCCCTCCCAGGGCTTCTTCAGTACTGGCACTCACCTTTGCTGTCTGGCTTGACTCCTGGCAATGGTGTCTTGGGTTTTTGCATCCTCCGCTGCTTGGACATCAGAGTAAGCAAGACTGGGAAATAATCAGCACCTTGGAAATGTTCTCCACTGATGCACTAATTCTTGTGTAAGTGCTTGCCTCAGTGCATCTGACAGCTGGACAGCATGGGGGAACCCACAAAAACAGTGGTGGTTGCCTCTGGCATATTCTGTAGTTTAGTTGCAGGCTTTATTATTTCTCTTCATGTGATCTAAGCCTATTATTTGCAAATCTCTCTGTATCCATGTTGCTATGAAAGTGGAATTACTCACCTGCCCATCCACCAAGCCATTAGGTGTTTGAGACATAGCATAAATTTTCCATTTATGACTTCTCCTTCTGAAATGAAGTCCTGATCCCTGAAGTCCTGATCCCTGAAACTGTATGAAATTCTTGCCTTCCTCAGAGGTGTCTCCTACACCCAGTTTGCACTTACCCACAAATATTGCTAGGCAAGTTTGTAATTTCACCTAATCATTGCATGTTCACCTTCTGTGGAAGTTCAGGGTCTGCCTTGGTGGCATGCAGGCTCCACATCAACACCAAGGTCTAGATGCTGCTTTACTCATTATTCATTCTCAAATGGTGACAGCAGGTGACTCAACTCCTAAATGTTTCCTACTGAGCTTAACCGAGTAACACTTGCGAGGAGAAAAGTTCCTGTTTGCCTCCACCTCGCTTTCAGCTGTAAAAGACCCTCTGAAGAACATTGACAGCCTTCTCCTTTATGATCTTTCCATCGCACCAGTCCATTGTAGTAGTTAAGTTTTCCTTTTTGGTGCCAGTAGGTGGCATTGCTTACTCTCTTAAATGCCCAAAAGTTAAGCAAAACATTTGGCCAAGCCTTTAGAAGTAGTACCTAGTTGGAAAGTCACGGCCCTTCCCAACATTGCAACAGCTTCCAAATCCAGCATCTAAATTTTGGCTGGAAATCAGTCTGGTTTCTATCCCCAAGAGGCATGAAGTTGTGCTAGTGCTTCCCTGCTGAAATTACAGGAGCAGAAAAACTAGGTACTTTTGTGCCATAATATGCTAAATTTGTGAACAAGGTGGCATGTGTGTGATATGATAGAACAGCAGTCCATGATCTTGCCACTTCTACAGTGGCGTGCTGATGCAGTCTACTCAATGGAGCCTTCCCACTGGCAATTACAGCTCTGTCTTGTGCTGGGTTGTACCCCTGATTGCAATCATGATATGTCACTCCATTACACAGATTGACAAAGATATGGCCTTGCCGTCTTTCTCCCAATGGATAACCATTTCCTGTCCTGCAAATATAGCACTCGGAACATCATCTCTTCATAATAATAAGACTGGAGAGATTTTTCCTAGTGGATGTTGAAAGCTCCTGGCACTGCAAATGCAGCTTTGCTAAGAATCAGCACTCCAGGAAAGACATATTGGCAGGCTGGGGATGGCTATGGTGTCATCACAGGAGATGACTCCCTACAGGCTACTAGAAGAGGGGTGGTGTATGAGGAGAAAGGCAAGCAGCACAAAGGCAATTGGAAGTCTAAGTGCGAACTGCCTTCAATGTTGTCTTGCATCCAGGAAAAATTACACAGACACATACATGACTCCAGGGTAAACTTCAGTGTCTCTCATCTTTTTGTGGGCAAGGAGTCTCCTGGAGGACTAAGAGAACTCAACACCACTAGATTAGATTTATGAGCAGAAGACGTATCTTTCAGCTGCTCATGAGAAGACATGGATATGTCCTGAAATGGATAGGATATGTGGCGTGGCCTAGATCAGCCTGGGCTCCTGTCTAAAGCAAAGGACTAACCATCTTTCTGTTCATGCTGGCTCAGGGAAGTGGAGGTCCAGGAACAACTTTTATCCAACCATTTCTGTGTCATCATGTGGCATGTTGGGACGTGCACATTGCACATGCTCATATGTTATGCTCTGAGCATGCTGATGGGAGACTGTGTGATTCACCTGCTGCCAGAGGACAGTGCACAAAAGTGATGAGCAGCTCTCTGAATGAGAACCAGGTCCAACTTGGCTCTGGAACAGGACCACATGCCAGTGCTCTACCTCCAGCAACCAGGATGACTCTGCCTTTGTTTGCACAGCAGGTAGACCACCTTTTTCTGAACTATGCATGGCAGCTGACACAAATATGGAATATTGGGCAAATATGGAATATTGATTGCATATCATGCAATCTGCCCATGGCAAAGGCAAACAGGCCATTCCTGGCTCTATACCGGTCTTCTACTACATGCTGCCCCTATTTTCTGATTAGGAATGGCTTGTTAGAGTGCATGTCTGCTCTTTCAAATAGCTCTAATGAACCAGGCCTTACATAGTCTCTCCTGTGCCACTGGGATCTTTCATCAATCCCAGTGAGATGCCACTCTTGGTCTTGATGGAGTAGGAATGTGGCTTATCTGGAAGGGGAACCTGATGTGGAAAACATCAGGAATCCTGAAAACACAGACAGTGACTTTAGGACTTCTTTCTCTTCACCCATACCTGAAAGGTTTTATGTTCTAACTCTTGCCTGAAATTGCTGACAAGAGGTGATGATTTTTGGCCCTTGAACATCAGCTGTGCAGCAAGAGCAAGGCATGGAGAATACATTTGCTTATCAGATGACCATTATTAAATACCTTTCAGTTTGTTTCATAATATTCCTTTGTTCCAGAATGAAGATTCCTGAGTGACGAATATAATTACCATCAGGTGATGTTCACTGTGAATTAAAAGAGTTTTGATTCCTTTGTATATGATTTCTAGGGAGCCTACTTACGTTACATTTTCATGATTTATTTTTAAATTGTAGCAAAGCACTGGAGTCTATTCTTCTTGGAAAGTGATGTATGACAAGCTGTGGGATGTTCTCCCGAGTGGATTCAGACTGTCTTCTTACGTAGTCGTTTTACCATTTTTGGTTGCTGACTCTCAAAGAAAGTTTGAGGGTGATTCAGATTCCTAAACACATGTACCCAGACATATTTTAGATATTCCTAGGGTGTACAAACCCTCCACTAAAAATAGGCAGATCTGGTATGGCACCTGTGGGCCCACAGGATTCACAGACTATTGACTGCAAGATAAAACTTACCAAAGCTAGCCCGCTAGCCCTTTGATATAGATTACAAATTTTTTTTGCATGTTTTTGTTCTCTGACATTGGAGGAGTTATGAGGAAATTAGTTCCCATGGCTCATAATTTCCATATTCTATGTCATGACCATTTTTTTTGTCTACTGTTGGGGAATCCAACTCCTCCACCTGTGGCCATAATGCTCTTGGCTACACATCTCACTGGTCAGTCTTCTGTGGATGGGCCTTTTCCTTTAAGAGAGTTCTGAGGCAGCAGCAGCACAAAACATGTGATGTCTCCTCAGACTTGGCTGGGAGCCTGTTCTGCTGTTTGATATGTCCAGAATACACATTTCCTTAGGACCTTTCTTGAGTCCTGAAAATTAAAAAAAAAAACCATCTAGCAGCAGGAAATGACAAATTGTTCTAACATTGTGTCTCTGAAAGACTGTGTGACTCTTGGATTTGCAGCCAATGGGTATTTCTACATTAGAGGAAAGAAGAAGCTGGTCAGGATATACCACAGAGATAGGCCTTGGGATTTTTTTGTACCTCTAGTCAATGAACTCCAAAAATCTTTTCTTCCATTCGTAGCCTGTTAGCAAGCACTAGCATTGATCTGAGTTGTACCAGATACTGCTGGTTGTGCCATGCTGAAACTTGGAGGTTCTGAGACCAGGGTCCTCTTTCTACTATTTTCACATGATAGACACTTAGTGAAATAGTTTCTCAATGTCCACAAGGTCTATTTTTCTTGAGCAATAAATCACAGACGCAACTTCTTACCAAATCACTCCATGAGCAGTGGAGTTCCTTTGGAGTAGGTTTCAAGGGTTTTTCTCCTCCAGTTCAGGAGTAAGTCCTTCTAAGGCCATATTAGCTATTGCTAAGGAGTTGTCATGGCTGTGTTTGGCAACAAGCGGTGTGTTTTCAGAGCAAGAATGCACATTGAATATGCCTGTGATTGCTCTGCTCCTAGAAATACCAGTTGGCCAAGAACCTCAGCTATATAGTGCTGTGAACCTCAATGAGTCTCCCACAGTTTGACAGATCAAAGACCCAAAGGAGGAAAGTGAGGCATGACAAAGTGTTTCACCTATCTTGATAGTGTTTGTGGTGGCTCTAGAGTGGGAGAAAGTGGTACAAGATCTTTTGCCCATAATGAACATTACTTGATGCCCATGTGTCAGGGGTTTTAGTGACCAAGGTCTTTCAGATTCAGTTTGAAATGAAGATTTGCCTTGTGCTATCATTTCTCCTTCCAGGGTCATGTCATATAGTCTTCCAGTACCTTTTTAGGACTGCATGAATGTATTTCAGTTCCTGAGGGCCACAAATTCTTCAACAGCTCACCAGAAAAAAAATAACCAGTATTCGCTGAAAAGCCATATCTGTTCCTTCCTGCAGACTGAAATGCCCATAACCAAGACCTGCAGGGGATGCCTCTGAGAAAAGATATGAAACAGAATTAGTCCAGAGAATTTTGCAATCTCAGTATTGAACATGATACCTGAACTGAAGGCAGGCTTTTGGATTACATGCTTTAGCACAGGGATTGCTTGCTTCAAGTAGCTTTAAGGCTTAAACTGTGTTTTGTCCAAAGTATAGGAAATTGTCAAGGGTCAATTTGGTTATGGCCAAGTTGTCTTGGTCAATTTGGCTGAAAGAGAGCTACAGGATGTAAAATGGTAAATTGTTCTAACATTGTTTATTAGATACTGATCAACCTCATTGGAATAAATTCTCCTGCAGCAACTGACCTTCCTGAGGCAAAAACATATTAAGAAATATTTCTGAACTTCTTAGCTTGCATTTAATTTAAGTAATAATGAAGAAAAATTAAAATAGATCAGGACTAGCAATATGTTTCATAATATGTGTAATACTGTCTTTTCTTAACTGTACACCAGGGATGAATGGTAGGAGTTTATGTCCTATTGCAAAATTAACCAATTCATGCTGTTCTTTCCTGAATTTTCACAACAATCTGGATACTTCTGTAGCACAATGATGGTCTTCTGTCTGAAGATTTTTGTTCTTCCACATTTCACTGCTTATGATACAGACTTACGGGAATACCTGCCCCCCCTTTGCCTTTAACTTGCTGTCTTGTCAGTAGCTGCCAAGAGGGTTCCTCCTTTATCTTTTGTATGTAATGCTGTATGTATTGGGCCTGCAAACTCTTTTTTAATTTCTTAGTATTTCCCCTGCTCTCATCTGGTATAACAGAAATGCTCTTGAGCTCCTTGTTGAGGGCATGGAAAACTAGCAACAAATCTTTCAGAACTGTGTGTCCTTTTAACTCTCATGTCTGAACACCCAGTCTGGAACATACAGGAACTCCCATGCTTTTCCTGCAGACAGTTCCTTCCTAAATAGCCTGTTTGCTTTTGATACTGTCTAGTGATGTGGAGTTCTTCCATAATAGTTAATGGATTTAGGTGCCCAGTTTAGAAATAAATGGGTGTCAAGTGTTCCCCTAAGAAACTGTGAAACTTCTCATCTTTCAGCATGACATCTGTGTCTTGACATCTAGTTTCAAACAGAATACAGTGGGAGAACACTCTGAGTTGGATGAGGCCCTAAAATTGCTTTGTTTTCCAGTTCATCATATCCTGTGTGTAATCTAATAAAAACAACTGGAACTTTCCTCTGGCTGAATTAGAATTTATGTTTGACTTTCTGGAGGTTGAACTATATACTGGAGGGACAAGGAGCAAGGGAAAAAATTAGAAGGTGACTGCCAAAAGTTGGTGGTAGGGACTTGAGTAGGTGGTGGGATAGCAACAGAGTCATCTTTCTCCTAGAGAGTAGTTCCAGTTGACTCTCTTGGGGTTCCCATGGCTGAACATGTGATTGGGAAGGGCTGCAGTGCTGACTGCTTGCCATGGCACTTCAGGCTTGGAAGGGCTTAAAGTGGTGAGTACTGGCCCTCTGTGGGGGAAGAGGGGGAAAAACATTCAAGACATGATACTCAGACATGTTTTCTGCTTATTTCTCAGCAGACCTCACTGGGTGGTCTTCAGTCAACCAAAGTCTTACAAGGTTGTCGTGTTTCCAGTCAGGATGCACAGAAATGCTTCACTGTAATAAGTCTATGCTGGATCAGGACATTTCTGTGTAATCACATAAAGCACTTCGGAGGCCCTCTTTGAAACCCATGATGAGGTTTCACAGGGAAGGTGTCCGATAACTAAGTGAGTTGCCCCCATATGCCCATGTGGAAACAGATACAAACACTTGAGACAATCAAAAATGTCCAGACCCAGTAAATGAATGAGAAGTCTCAGAAGGAGGTGAGAACATGCTGCAGCTGTATTCAAGGGGTAGTTTTACAGTGGAGTGTTTTCAGTCTGTGGCATGCACATCAACCCTGCCTCAAGTACTTGTCTCCAAAGCTGCACCAATTCCCAGATCCACCACAGAGAGATGGAATTTGCAGGATGTAGATAATCATCTGTGGTGGATGCTGAATTTCATTTAGCAATCACTTGGCAAGGCTGGCTGCACTGCAAGCACAGTTCACGCAATTTCAACTGTGTACTCTCTCCAGGGTATTGTGTCATGCAGGAAAGGCCTCTAACTTTTAAAAAGGTCATGACTGGATTCCCAAGAGACTGAGATAGCCCGTCTCTATCCTTGGGGAAGAGGTTAATTTTCCAGTAGATGTGGGTGTAGATAGAGAAAGGATGGTGTAAGGTCTTGGAAAAAAATCAGGCTGGGGTTTAAGTAAGTTCGAGGCTAGAGGGGAAGACGCCTGATTCTCTTGGGTTATTATGCAGTCATTTACTAAGATGGTTTACCCAAGTGCAAAGACCCTTAAGTACAAGTTTGGCTTTACTGTGTTAGAAGAAAAGGATGTCCTTAAGTGAGAACAAGGCAGGAAAAAAGTTATCAGCACAAGAAAAAATTAGAAAAAGGGGTATATTCCTGCAATACAGACCTTTATGAGAACAGATGAAAGAGGGCTTTGTTACATGAGGAAGAACTCAAAAACTGAATTTACAATGTATATATTTTTATTCTCAGCAGGATTCTTAAATTTAGCAAGAAACAAATCGTTTTTCATGTGCCCTGGTTGATCACATATCTGGAGCGTTTTAAAAGATGAGACATCTTTCCAGCTTGTGCAGCTATAGCACACAAAGCTAGTGAATTGATCCTACTTGAATTCCTATTAGGTAGATGGGAAGCCACTTTTGTACTATACAGATGTTGTAAGAATTATTTGCCATAGAAACTGGCAACTGTCTGCATGAATCTGCTGTTCCTTTTTAGGGTTGAAGTTGCTGGAACTTCGGGACCTTTTTTTTCATGGTACATTTCACAAGGATTGGTGTATGCACCTCGGGACTTTGAATTTCGAGTTGGATGTTACAGGAGTGTTGTAAACAAAAGGGGCTGATGGATGGACCAGACTATACCACCCTATGTGCAGTCCAAAATTTTGCCTCTGGCATAGGTGCTTAGGGGAGGGCTGCAGGTACACCACTCCAGCACTAGCTAGCTGGCTGACACAAAGGAATATGTTCCTTCAGACATATTGGATTCATCAGGTGTTTTATACTTCACATGATCCTGGAGGTCATAACCTCCTAGGCAGTTGTCCATATAAATTTCACTTGCAGTTTCAGGATGCAAGAGTCCTCTTCCTCCAGACTCTTTCCTTTTTTCTGTTCCTGGGGCAACCCACCCTACAGAGGTTTTGGAAACTTAGCTTCCACAACGCATGCTGTGGTCACTGGCTGACAGGTAGTGAGCAAATATACCATTGCTGTAAGTCTCTTGCTCTCTATACCTGCATTCAACCATGATAAAAAAAACTGGGGAAGGGCATTTCTCACTGAGCATCAGCGAGTGCAACAGAAAGAGTAACCAGGCACAGATAAACACACTGACATATTTTAGCAGGCCCCCAGGAGGAAACTAATACTGTTCCCTGCTCAAGTCAATCAATGCTCCCAGCCCTGTGCTTCAACAGCACCAAAACCTACCAACGGGCTGGGCTGGGAGAAATGAACCTGTTCCGTTGCAAACCCTATCAGAGTAATCAGTAATTCCTCTTCAAGGAGATACCAGACTGTTTCCACATGTGTAAACCCATCATTGTAGATGGAGGGCAATCTGGCAAAGAAAAAAGCAGTATAGTAAAAGATCTTGTTTCACTGTAAGGACACCTTTGGTGCCAGATATTGCAAAGTTACTAGTAGCAAATTATAGCTGACTTAAATGGTATTTAGTGTGTTATTCCAGAAGAAAGCACTTTTTTCACAGAGAGCGAATGCAACAATTACACAGGTGCCAAATTATGAATTGTCATTTATATTTTTCATGTATTTGCATTTTCAGACTCTGTTTTCAGAATTATAAAATTTATGCTGATATTATAAAGCTGTGGAAATTACTCTGTGGGGATATATGTTTCATTTTTGATAAAAATATATTAAAAGGTGCTACATTTTCTTCCTTCAGACAAATGATAATTGGAAAGTAAAAAAAATTGAAATTCCTGGCTAAGATCAAACACAAATGCTTCTTCAAACCACCAGTGATCAATAAAATAAAATAAAATAAAATGAAATGAAATAAAATAAAATAAAATAAAATCCAATTAAGTAAAAAATTGTTCATTATTCAAATTCAATTTCAGGGGCTGGGGGGTCATTTCCATTTTTAGTCTTTAAGAAAGAATTTTAAAAGGAGATTATAAACCAGAATTTTTGAAAAATCAGTGTTTTGCTTTAAAAGTGTCAAAACAAAAAGGTTGAATGGAATTACTTTTTAATCTTGAGCAATTTAGTTAATTTAACCCAAAACTGCAAAATTTGGTGATTGAGTCATGGCCTAACTTTCCAAAGCCAAGAACTATTTAGGCTGAAAATACTTTGCTGAGCTCTACTTCTGCCTCAAAAGAGAAGCCTGCAGCTGTTTCATCGTGAATTATCCATGGAGCACTGAATCCTTCCTTTTCCATGCCTAATCAGCCCCAAATTTGCCTTAATCCATTAGCTTTGTTTGCTCTGTTGTCTGTCTCTTCTTTATCTTGGGAAGGAATAAAGGTGACAGCCCAGAACCAAACAGGGGAGGACTGTCCTCTTCAATTGCTTGCAAAGCAACTCACAGGGTAGTTTTTTTCCTCTAATCAAAGTCCTGTAATGCCCCTAAAACACAAGGAAAGAATTTTTTAAGATCTCCCTTGTGAAAGAAAAACTTTACATAGGAACTGGTTTTACCATGTTTAATAATGGAAGCTCCTTTCAGGCTATTTTTTTTTCTTCTACAAAGCCTTCCCCCCCCCCCCCCCTCCCCCCTTGACTGTTAAGGAAAAGAAATACAGGCAAATAAATGCAGCAATTTAAAAAATTCAACCCTGCTTGGCTGAGATGATAAACCACAATACCCAGATACAAACTACTGAAGGAGTCAGAGAGTGGCTTTCCACTAATTTACTCATCAACATAAATAAATGATAAAAGAGAGAGATTAGCAAACAAGAGAAAATCAGTGGCAGCTTATGAACTGTTCACTAGTCCTAAAAGGGGTTGAATCTTTCAGGAATGAAGGCATATTTTATAGAAGCAGGTACTTTTTGTAAGACTCCCCTTCCAGTCCCGCAATTGCTTATGACTCAGAGCTTGCTTTACAGATGAGTAAATATTTAGCCTTCATGGCCACAAAGGAGGGTTTGATGTTGAGAATGTTAAACCTTAAAGACCAGAAGGCAAATAAAAATCACCTCAGCATTTGTCCTTTGAAACAAAACAAAGAAAGCCTAGCAGTTTTTAAGCTCGGCTCAGTAGTATTCATTCTTTCTGCTGTTTGTAATTTCTGTAGTTTCTTCTCAAGCCTGTCAGTTCAACCCCCACACTTCAACCAGAAGTAGGACTTCTGGAAAACCACAGGATATGCATACAGTTGCATGCACCTCTGCTTCTCTTTGTGATGGAACACCACAAGGTATGCATGGGCTGGGCTCATGCATACCCAACCTCTCCAGTGGGATGGGCAGTGTCATCCCATTCCCAGCCCCCCATCACGTTTTTCTGCAACAGCACTTAGAGTAGGTTTAGTGGCATTTCTGAGAGCTGAACTCAGGATCACATCTAGGTCAGGACTGCTACTGAAGAGAGTCCTCATTTTGGTCTTCAGGGTGCATAAGCATCAAGCAGCCAAACATCTTTGGAGTGACTGGTAAATGCAGATTTCCTTGGAAAAAGCCATCTCTGTTAGGAGCAATGGGAGCATGTGGAAGAGATAGAAAGTGCCTTCTGCATAGAAGTCTGTGCTCCAGCTCCTAGATGGGAAAGTGCTCATTTGGTCCTGGACTGGAGGCAAGTTAAGGCATCCAATGAGAGCTGAGCGGTAAGACTGAGCACCAAGAAGGCTGAGGCCATTTGGTCGTCTGTGGGAAATCTTGTGCAAAAGAAAATTTTGTCAGGTTTACATCAAAGTAGCCTCAGGAAACTGCTTGAAGGAAAATATAAATCAGCAGTGGAGAGTTAGTAATTTCACTGGAGAGGAAAAGCCTAGCTCCAGCACACAGGCCTTGGTGCACTGTGGTGTGCTGGCTGAGGCAGCACCAAACCTGTGGTGTGCTCCTGTGCCCAGCAAAAGGTCAGCTTTGGTCCCGGGGGGCTGGTGAATGGCTGGTGTGAGGGTCCACTTCCAACAGCAAAGCAGACATGTTACTGGGACCTTCCCACTCAGTCAAAGCCAGTTTTCACTGCCTCTGCAGCCCCACCTCAGTTGTCTGAGTTCACAGCACTATGTTCATTGGGAACTTCACATGATTTTATTTAGCCGTGAGTTTTAGGTTGAAAAAAAAATTTTTTATATTTGCCTTAGGTTGAAAAATGTGTTTTTATGTTCCTACATGCAAAGGACTGGAAGCCTCAGTTCTTATACCAATTTAAAATAGTACCTAGGGATGTGAACGACTTTAAATCCTGACACTGGAAAATTTGAGGAAGAAATTCACTCAATAACAAAGGAACCAATACATTAAAAGAGCTGCATTCCCAGAGTTCTCATGGCATCAGACAGATCTAAAATCAAGTTCACATGTCTCTAATTATTTAACAGGAATTCTTAAAATTCCCTCAAGATAAGTAATTTGAAACAACCCACAAAGCTATTTTGCTTGTTTCCTGGGGCAAATTTATGTCATAGTTTGGTAGTTACAATGTTATCAGCTGCCTTGGAAAAACAGGCTCTGTTAATGTGATCATTACCTAATTCATGCCTGGAGTCTGATCCTTGGAGATTTCTAAGCCTTTTAGTGATGCCTTGAATGGCCTCTTTATAACTTTAAACACAGGGACATTTAGTCAGGTGCCTACCATAGTGGGAAAACAGGACAGTTTATAAGAATAACCATTTTGTTTGATGTCCTACCATCTGCACAACTACAGACTTGTGTATAAATGCACATGACTACTTTGTCACCACTATACATGAAAACGAAAATTACACAAGACTCCCTGGGAGATGTGAGCGTGGAGGAGATGAAGGTACTGGTGGAGCCTGATATCTGTGTCTTCTGGAGGAGATGGAGGCAGAAAATACTTTTCCCTCTTTTCCATTGTTTGTGGGGTTTTTTTTCCTGGTTTTACATCCCTTAGGAAGAACATTAAGTGGGGGGCCTGCCGTGCTGAGGGCAGTATATGCTTGGGTTTCTTTATGCTCCTCACTTTGTACACAGCCTTGGGGCAAGCCATTTCAATCTTTGGTGTCTCAGCTTCTCACTGTCCTGTAAAGTGCTTACACGAGGCCTTAGGGGCTGTAGGGGGTGGTTTCCTCTCACCCAGATCACTGCTGCCTGCTAGGATCCCACGGGAGTGCTGAGGAACAGCCACAATGAGTCAGGAGGAAGGTGGTGTCAGAGACCGTCAAATCAGCCAAGTTTCCATCTGTTCTGTGTGTGCTCTGGCTGGTGGAGAGGACCCTGAAGTGGTCTGGCTGTTCTTTCTGCTTCCAAGGCTGCCCTTGATACGCAGAGCTGATGCCCCTGGACTCCAGCAGGAGCTGGAATATGCCTTTTCTGTGGTGTGTTATGTGGCAATATCTTCAAGGACAGGAACATGACTTGCACAGTAAAATGTGACAAACTGAGCACTTTGCAACTTCAAAACCAGAAAAAGTGTTTGCCAGATTTGTGGCTGTAGATGACAATCATGGCATCATTTGGTGCCCTGAAGGCCAAGTTGATGTACTTAATGCCTACTTCCCTCACAAGCTGTCTCTAAAAAAGAGGCCCCCAGGGAAAATGTGATTTTCCAACCTCGAGAATCCTGTCTGTGGTCTGAAGACTTCCATTACTAGGGACTCAGGTTGGCCATTTTTCAGGTTTCTCCCATAGTTTCCATTGTGTTTGGAGCTGATGGAGGAATAGTGAGATCTTATCACTGTGGCCCTTGTCCTTGCTTTCCCCTTCTCTTCTTTCTTGGGTCTCCTCTTTGTTGCCATCTCTTAGTTTTGGCAAGAGTATCTCTGGGACAGTGACCATAGCTGCACATGCTCCTGAAAATGTCAGCATACTTGTCAAGATAGTGAAGTAATACAGTTAAAGAAGTAGGTGGAAATAAATACTATTTCTTGTTTGCGTATGTGTGTCAAATAAAATAGATCAGTCAGGGAAATCTTTCTGTGTGTATGTAAACTCAGCCTGTTTTCTTGTCATAGTTTGAAGGCAAATCATGAACTGAGCTCAGGCTTTGCCTGAAATCTTTTAAACCTCCATGAGAAGTAAAATCGATAACTATAAAGGTTAGGAACACAAAATCACTGCAGGATTTCTCTGTAGTTCCTGGAGGCACTGCACAAGTGTGCTTTGACTGCAGGCAGGCTGAGCTGTCCTTTGGGGAGCACACCCTCACTCCATGAGCGCCAGGTTTGGCTGTCCATAGCAGGAGAGTTAGGCCAAGGCGGTGTTTTTACTTACCAGCTGCAAAACTCCAGAGAAGCAATGCTAAGTCAGCCAAAACTTTAAATGAAAATTGAAACAAATCCCCTTTGGGATGAGATGGAAATGTCAGCCCAAGGATGAATCTGTTCTCAGTAAGTTGCAAGCAACTAAAGGAGATACAAGTTGGAATCCAGCCTTGGCTGCACCACACACCATCTGTCAACCTTGTAGAGTGAAATAAAGGAGAAGAAGAGAGCCTGCAATTATCCTCTCCCTTGTTGGATAGCCCAGAGGCCAGAGAAGTGGATTTTCTTCCCTGATACATTCCTTGTGACAGAAATGACACATTCATTTTCCCACAGTGTTGTTGCTGTGCATTGCTCTCTCATCCTACTCACTCTCCCCTTGGCAAGCAGAAACACAGACTGCCAGCCTGGGACCTGCATGAGAAGGCTCTCTTCCCAGGGTTAGAGATATAGATGTAGCAAATTGCAGGAGAAGAACATGAGAGAACAGGGGATCCTGAAGTCTCTCTACCAGGCACACTGCTGGCAAAATGCAGGAACTTGCTTCTGCCTTTACAGGCACCTGAGCACTGCTAGTACTTTCAGTCAGCCAAAAATCTCTTCTCTCCTTCTCCCTCATGCCCTTGCACATTTTCGTAACCTCACAAAAGTTTCAGACAATGTCGTCTTTAACCTACTGCAGGCAGGACTTGAGACCCACGTGAGGAAAAGCAAGAAGGGACCATAGTTGGTCAGAACACCAGTCCCATGGCCAATGAATGGGGGACTTGGACTACACTCCCCTACACTCCACCCCAAACAGGGTGCTGGAATGTCTCTCCCTTGGCACTGCATTTTGAAAGATGTGTCTGGCAAGACAGCTAGCTGACTTTGGCAGGCACTGCCATTAGTGTGATAATTAATTAAAGAGCAGTTGAGAAAATCACAGCATGAGGTTACTCCACAACTCACTACCCGAGCAGAGCATCCTTCTGTATTCCATATCTCTATTTTTTTTTAAGGAATTAGTAGCTTACATAGTACATTGGAAATAAGAGAGTGGGATGAAGAGGAATGAATCCTTGTGCTAATCAGTTATAGGACCTTGTCTGTGAGATAAGACAACCTGGGAACAGAACAGCAAGTGATATCACAGCAATAGAAAGGACAAATATCTCAAGACATAACAGCTAAAGGCTGTTTAACACAAGGCTCTTGTTTCCTATGTGACACCAAAGACTGGAAGAACCTCTCTGAGAAGTAGGAAAGTTAGCAGGAGGAACAGGTGTCCTGTCTATTGCAGTCAGAGCTGCAGCTGCTGCATAGCTCCCCATATTTCTATGTCTTTGCTGGGCTCTTCCAGGTACTAACAGGTGCTAGTGAAGGCACACATACTATGTTCCTAAGCAGACACCCAGGCTGTTCCTGCTGCCACCTTTCCCACTACTGCTGGTGTAGAGAGGTTGAGGATAACCACCACACACAGGCTTTGGTGCAACTACAGCTCTCACCTCTCTGCACACCTGCCTGTCACCGGGCTGTCCCTGCCCCTGCCGAAAGACACCTGTGTTCCTTGCTCACTGCCAGTGTGGAAAAGCAGGCAAATACTGGGCCACAGAAAGGGCCTGTTAATGAATGTAGGTGGGACAGGCTCAATAGTCACCCTCAAGCCTGGGTGTCTTGATGTCTTGATGTTGTGTTGATCCTTACTTGAAGCAAAGAGGCTCAGCCCAGGACAAGAGGACTTCTGCTGCGTGTAAAATTATTGCTGTAGCCCAGTTAGTTGTTACTGAACCAGGCAGGGAAGAGTAATTTTTTTTATTCCCAAACTGGAGTTTCATTAAACCATGACTGATTTTCAGAAAATACAGTTATAAAAATAACCATTTCACTGATATCTCTGAACAAACTAAAAATAGGAGAAAAGGATCTTTTTTTTGTTTCTTTCTTTGAACTTACTAGTGCAGAAATCATCTGTAAGCTTATGCTGACTTTTTGGCTTTATTTTCACTATTTTTCTTCTGGGTGGGGAAAGAAAAAATTCAAATATTTACAGAAAGGAAAAAAAAACCAAACCACTTCTTATTTGTATTTCCTAGTCACAAGGAGACTAGAATGTTTTCTGCTTAAAGCAGGTACTTTAGTTGGAAGATTTCTCACCCTCAGTTATAAAATCTTTGAATGTTTTGGTACTGCTTTAACATAAAAGTGTCATGTTGTGTCACCCCCCTTCTGTTCTCACTGTGCTTCAAGCTCCCTTTGGAGCATTGTTGTGAAAATAAAATTTTCTGGTTGGTTCTCCCCTTGCTTGTCATTGTGTGAGGCCAGTGAATTTGCTTGGGGTTTGGCACAGCTGCACCACAATGCTGCCCATGTTGTATTGGAGACACTTCTGGGCTTGTTTTCACTTTAACCTTCTACATGGTCTGTGGGTGCAAGTACCAGTCTAGTTACGCAAGTTCTCTCTCCAAAGTCCAGGCTTTCCCCAGTCCTAATTTGAAGCAATGTATTTTAGCTCTTACTATAGTACCTTCTACCCACTTTGAAATCCATGAATACTGTAAATCAGGCTCTGTTTTACAGATGGATCTTTGCTTTCCCCTCCAGGATTAACTATTTCACAGAGGAAGAGGAACTCAAGTCCAATTAATGATTGCACTGAAGCCCCTTGAGTTGATGCCATGAAGCTTCTTTTCCATCCAATCACTATTATCTGCAAGGGAAAAACGTTTTTTAAATGTTGGAAAATGTGCTGTGTCCCATCTATTTCAGATTATTTTACATCTGAGTTTACAACAGACTTAGGCAATTTATTCAAGATCCAAGAAATCAGAATTATCCCCTTCCCCCCATCTTTTATCACTTGAAAGGGTTTTTTTTAGCTTTTTGGTTTTAATCTTCCTTCTTTTAGTTTTCTTTCTTTTTTTTTCCCTCATAATTTGGTGGACACTTTGCATAACTCTTTCTTAAATACATAACTATGTCTTAAAGTGAGGCACGGGCATGAAGAAAAAATCATTCAAATAAGCCTTTTTCAGTGTAACAAATTAGATTTCATTCTGTGTTAATCTGCTGCCTGGCCTTGCTATTGATGGGTTTCACAAACTATATCAGGAGCTAACTGTAAGTCTGATTACAGCCTGTGGATTTAGAGACAGATAGAGACAGGTAGATAGATTCCACAGCAATCTATCCAGGGCTGGTGTGCCAAGCACTGCCACTGCTCCTTTCTACCTGATCCTATAAGCAGTTAAAACGACGCTACTTCTTTTCCTAGAAAATTAATGTAATATGCAACTTTTTTTTTTTTCTTTTTTTTTTTTTTTTTTTTCCTGCAGTAGCCGTGGATGTAGTTGTGCAAATCAGGATACTTCATATTCTGTTTTGTTCTGATGGGTAGGTAGCATCACTTGTGGTTAGGATGACCTGACAGTCTCTGTAACAGCAGCCTGCCTTAAATTGTTCTTTTAGTTTGCCTTATGCTGCCATCAGGGAATGAAATTTTCTATGAAGGATGTCTGACCCTAGATAGAGTCAGGCTGATTTCTAGAGGGGGAAATTACACTATAGACTTTCAACCAAATTAGATCAAGAGAAATGCATTTTTTAGTCCATACGTGGGGAAAAGAAAGACATGAAAAAGATCTTGCTATTGTTTTGACAAGAGGGTCTCAAATGCTGTGTGTCAGAGGATATGCTCAGTACTTAGCCAGCAGCAGCACAAACTGTATTTTTCCCTGTTCACATCACCACCATCCTCTGTGGAGGAAGACTGGTCTCTCCTCCCTCTTCATCTCCAATCTCCTGCTCAGACTTCTAGCCTCTCTCCCTGCCTCACATGCTGCGTTAGCCCCCTTCCTGCCACTCAGTTGTCTCAATAGAAAAGTCTCAGCATGAACAGTTTGTACCCTCAGTAAATTCTTCTGATGCCTTCTGGATATAAATAGCGATTGTTGATGGAGGAAACTCTAGTTGTGTCTTGGAGGTAAGTGTAAGTGTATTCTCACTTACAGATATTACTGGTCTTTGAGCAGAACCTGAATTTGGAAAGGTGACCCAGTACTACTGCTACACTTCAGCAATCTCTTACTGAACAATCTCACTAATATAAACCAGGTATGTTTTGGTCTCCTAAGGTGTCTGGTATGATGAGAAAGATCTGTTCCCCTTGAAGTGAATCCCATTTGCTTCGTATTGCAAAACCCAGGGAGTCCTCATTCCCTGTGTTTCTTCTTCATAAGTTTCTTTATGAAGCTGGGCCTGTGGCAACAAACTGCACAATGAAATTAAAACTGGCATTGTTATTAAATTAATGTCCTTACATAACTGATCTTTCACTCAGTGGCTGCCAATGCAAATCTCAGTGCAAACCACATTTCTGAGAGGAGGGCAGAGAGAGTTGAAGAGCTCAAGGAACCAAATTTTTGTTTCTCAGGACCACAGATGCAATTGCCACTGAATTAATTTTTTCTCCAAACTTGTATCCCCTTGAGTGCTGGCAAAACAAGGTCCTGGCAAAGATTTTTCAAGGGAACAGCAGAAGGTCCCTTGCAAGCACTGTACAGAAAATGCAGTTAGCTGCTGGTTACTGGTGAAAAAGCAGAAATGGGAAGGAAGACCCCACCAGAGGCATAGCAGAGCTAGGACGCTACAGGCAGGAAGGACCAAGGGGGTGAAACGCCGGGGCCGCATCCTGGCTGTGCGTACAGGGCTGGCCAGAGGGCTGTGGGAGGCTGTGAGAGCCAGGCCCAAGGAGGGCTCGGAGCCAAAGGCTCTAGGTACTGTGCCGTGCCGCTCCACCCCGTCCCGCGCCCTGCTGCGCCCCCCGGGACCGCCGAGCCCGGACCCGAACCCGCCCCGCGCCCCGCCCGGCCCGGGCAGCGCCGGCCCCGCCCCGCCCACAGGCGCTCGCCCAATGGGCACGGGGCCCTCATTTGCATGTTTGCATATTCCATTTGTATATTTGCATATTGCCCGGGACATAAGGGCGGGCGGTCGCGGTGTGTGCGCTGCTGGGCGCTCCCCGGGCTGCCCTGTCCATCGTTGCGCTTCTGCGCCACACTTCTGTTTAGTTATCGTAAGTTTTTAAAGCGAAAAAAAACTTACTTATTTTTAATTTTTCTTAAAATTTATTTTTCTTTCCGCCACGAAACTTTTGTGGTCGGAGGCGAGATGTGGAGGAAGGCGTTCCTGGCGGCCGTGTGCCTGTGCCTGCGCTGGGCGGCTGCTCTCGGCGGTGAGTCCCGGGGCAGGGGGCCGGGACGGCGCCCGGAGCGCTCCCGGGGCATGGGGTGCGCCAGGGAGCTGCAGGGCCTGCCTTTTGCTTTTGGGAGAGGGGGGCTTGAGGGGAAGCGCTGCCGGCGTGGCGGGAAAGAGGAGTTTGTAATCTTTCCGCTGTGCAGCTGTCCCGGGGTGCTTGGGATGCTGCGGGACCCGGGAGCCGCGGAGTGGACTTGCAGGGCGCTGGAGAGCGAGACTGGGGGGAACCACCATCCTGTTAGGAGAGACCTGGATCCTGTTCCCCAGCCCAAACTCAGGCACAACCTGCCGGGCTGATGGCGCGACCTGTTGATATTTGGGATATATTTTTTTCCCAGAGACAAGGTGTCTTCAGAGATTCCCTTGCCCCAGCAAGGGATTTGCGCAGCGGTAGTACCACGGTAAGGTCCCTCGGCTTCCTCCTCCGTGGGACTCATCCATCCCAGCATCCCAGCTTCGTACAGTTCTTGATCCTAGACAAGGCAAGGCTGAGTTTCATCGTTAATGTGGTAATGTGTTTGAGTTGTAGTTACGCCTGTAATGAGCAGAATCTACTCGGGGAAAAGTGGACAGAGAAGAGAGATTTACTCTCTCGAGGTTCACTAATGGCTCTGTTTGCACTCTGCCTGTTGTACCTGCACTTGTGCATAGACACTCTGTCCAGGCTACAGGAAGTGGAAGATGTGCAAATGTTGCTAGATTTTCACTAATGTTCTCTCAATTAATCACAATGTAATCGAAGCTGTTATGAACAAAGAGACTAGTTTTACGAGACCACTACTCCTCCTCAAGCTTAAAAACTAAAAAAAAAAGTTCTTAAAATACTGTTACCAGTGCCCTGTCACAGGCTCACTTTCTTACACTGATCTCCCACACATAGCATCTATTTTTAAAAGTTTTTTGCCTTAGAAGAAAGGGTGGCTGTAGCTCCTAGAGCTGCTTTGTGATTCTAAACCGGAATATATAAACTGCCGTTTTTTCTGCTGTGGATGCCTTTGTTACTTCTTTATGTACAAGGAAGCTGAAGGGAAGTATTCAAAAGTAAGAGGATGGGATGCTAGGGTACGGCGAAAGGAATGTATTCTAGCTTTGAATCTAATCTTGTGCCATCAGGGACAATCAAAATCAGTTTTCATCACAGTATCCAAGTTCTATACAGTAAAATAACTCCTCTCATAGAAAGCTTTTATCCCTGCAGGAACTGATTTTCCACAGACTTACTAATAATTTCATTTCTTCTTAGGAGCAGGTTATATGAAAGCAAGTTGTGTATTCATTCTAAAGCAATTCAAGCCTTTAGTTCCGCACTTTTCCATGCACACCCCAGTAAAAAGTTTTTTGAAACCACAGAAAACACATGATCCAGCCCTCCAGGAATCCAGAGTATTTAAAAAAACAACATAGAAAAAGACTTTCTAGGTGAAGAAAATGTTGGTGTTCCAGGAAAAGATAAAAACATTGCTAGGAATACAGTCAGATCCTTATTTTTACCAGTGTAATACCACAGTCAGCATATTTACAGTGTTGTGTGATGTGAGCTGCTGAATTTTTCTATGGCTTTTGTTTGGGATAGACATACCAGGACAGCTGTGGCATGGCCTTTTGAGAAACGCTTTTCTGAGAAGGAGGTGAGGTTCTCAGGCATGAAGTTGTGCTGGAGATTAGCATGATCACCAGCAGTCCTAAAAGTTTGCTGGAATCTCCTCTGTGCAGAAGTACTTGCATGATAGGACTTTCTCATGCATCCTTACCTCTATATTACTGCAAAGTCTGACAGTGGCTGCATTTTAATTGTCTTGGACTAATTCCAGATATCCCAGAGGGACTGATGGATGACTAGATATCTGCTGGATTGAGCTTCGAGTGTCACAGCTGCAGCTGAGTCAAGATTTGACAGGGAGTACCATGGAGAGGGGTGGGCACCCCTGTGTACAGTGCGAGAACAGCAGTTTGCCAGCTGCAGAACTTGAGCTGGGGGGTTCTTGCTTATCTTCTGAATTTGTGCCTAGTAACTTTCCAGAGGTGTTGCTCTTTCCATTGGCCCCACCTGGGAAGTGAAGCAGAACTTAATCTCAGGACTCTGCCGTTAAGGAATATATAAATAAACTTGAAGTTGTAATTTTTTTGCAGCAAGGTTAAACAATAACCTGATGTATGAGGTAGGTTTTCTGGAATTGCAACACACAGTAATCTGCTTTCAGTTTGTAGTGTAGATCAAATTAAAGGATAACCGTTTCTGTGGTATAAGGCCTTTACTACAACTGGCTGTGAATTTGCTTCAGAACTCTTAGAAATTTAGTATGACTGATTGATGGATGATCCTAATGCTGGTTGTCTGCTGAAGGAAGATTTTAGCCCAGTTAACTACAGCTGGTAAATGTTCAATGTTTTGTGCAGATGTTTGGTGCTGTGCACGTATGTGCGTGCATGTCTCTGTGGGCTATAGTAGACGCAGTCTAGCAGTATAATTTCTAAGGATCTTTGAACCTAGCTAATAGCATTACTGTTTCTGAGTGCATAATGCTAGAAAATTGTTGTTTATCAAAGATTCCTTTTTTAAACCATAGCTTAGGTGCACTCATTCTGGCAAACGTATCGTTATCGTATTTTGGCAACCTGTGTGATGTGGGCAATGTAACTTTTCATTAATATTCCAGCTGTTGTTACTTCCTGAAGACTCACATTCTCCACCTAGCTAACCAGTGGTAAAAAGTTTCACAGTCAAAATAATTTGCCAAGTTGCCTTGGGCTTCCTGTGAAAGAAACTTCAAACTGAATTCTCTTGATTAGTGTGTCTGAATGCCTAAAGTCCGTGGGATGCTTTCAAAATTGATAATTGATCGGGGTCCCTAACTGAACGGAATTTCACAAGTTGCAAGTCCAAAGTGTCACAAACTTTGGACAGGAAGAAAAAAACTACTGACTTCCCAGTTAGTAAGCCTTTTTTTCTCCCCCACTTTCTTTGAGTTCTGTGAGGTTCTTGATACCTTGCTGCACAAGACAGCTGCTTTTTTTTTTTTTTTTTTTTTTTTTTTTTTTTTTTTTTTTGTTATATGAAAAATCATATTGTGGAAGTAGAGGTGTAAGAAAAGCATCAGAAAACTTTGTATAGCATGACAAAATGGTAGCGTTTTGGCGATGCAGCCTGAAAAGCCAGCTTCCATCTGGAATTGGCAATTTAATTCTTAATTCTGCCCCCTTAATTCTGCTTCAGTTCTCTAAATAATCCCTTTGTAGGTCATGTTAACTGTGAACACATAGCAATAGATAGAAAACTTTGTTTTGCAACAGGTGCTTGTATTTGTAACTGTGTGCCTGGAAGCTTTGGCAATACACATGTGCCTTTGTACCTTTTCTGAACTATGTCTGGGAAAGTGTAGTTTTTAGCAAAAGCATGGGTTTCTTTTTTGTCTGCATGTGTTTACCTCCTGTTTTATTCAAAGGCCTTGTTTAGAAATGGGACTTGCATTCTTCTCATGAAAAGCTACTTTGGTATCTCAGCATGGATGTATGTATATTTCTTGATATCTAATTTCTGTATTGACATTATGAAAAATATGATGTTAATTCAGATAAATTTCTATCCACCTCTCAGAAACATGCTGAAATCAACCTATTTTTGTTTTTTCCATGGTTTAATTAACGTTAATCTTATTAACTAAACCGTGGTGAATGTGTACATTGGCTGTCCCTGCACTTCTTTGTGTAAGAATGAGGCCCAATGGTTCACTGACTCAGGACATGATTCAAGGAGACTTCTCCCTTTAAGTCTGTGAGGGAAGGGTCTGTGGCAAAAGTCTATGAATGACAAAGCTTGGTTCTGAATAATTTTTTTTAAATAGACCCAGAAATACGCTGAGGTATGAAAGCAGAAGTAGTAAATGCTGGTTTTCTGAAATGATATGCTGTGTAATTTCTCTGCTTCAGGTTTAAAGCATGGTTAATGTAAGTGTTGGTCTGTGTGGTGAGTGTGTACAGACTATGTGTACCTGTATTCTGCAGAAGCTGGGATGTGAGGTGGTACTGCAGCATGTGTGCAGCACAACATTTGGTGTAGACAAGACGTCTTCTGCCCTGAGCCATATAGAATTTGCAAAGCCAAGCTCAGGCAAATTCTGAGGAAAGCTTCTTGATGAGCACACCATCAAGAAGTATGTAATAAACTCCACTACACACACTTCCCTCATGCAAAGGGTATCTTGCCTGCTGGGAACTGACCATATGTGGACATAAGATAACATGACACTTTTTGTGGGCATAAGATGATAACAGTAATTTCTTCTGACTTTCTAATTCCTCATACAACATAGTTAAATGAGAAAAGTGGCTGCCTGCCATTTCCCTAACTCTTAGGCTGTTGCTTTGCAGCTGCTGCTTTCCTGGTGGTGACTGTATCTCAGTGATTTTATGTTCTCAAATCCCCATCAAAGATTTTTAGACTAAAACATGCAAATACGTGTGAAGCACTTAGCACGTCTTCAGTGGCAGGTGCCACTGTCCCGCAATCTTTCTAAGCTTGGTACACTTTTCCAAGTGTACCCTTAAATATAGTAAACTTTGAATTGTAAATTTGCTCTGAGCTTGTTTCCAAAAGAGCTGTGGTCTGAACTTACATGCAGATTCTGGCAGGTGTTTGTAATTGAAAATACACTACAAGACAGGATATCAATGTAATTTAGATTTTGGATGATTATCAGATAATTTTAATCCAGAAGGGAAATGATATCTAAGTATGAGAGGAAGCACTATTTGCTAGTGAGCAGGTAGACTATTCTTTTTCACCTTCCTGTACTAGGAGGGAATATACATAATTGAAAGTCCTAGCGTTGTATGCCTTACAGTTGAAAGCTGTTCTTGTTCCTTTCAAGGTTTTACTGATTCACAGCTGAGTGAAAAGTTATAGCTGGTATTTGACCAACCAGCCTTTGGGACTTTTTCTTTTTCAGGCTAAAAGATAAATAATATAGGTCTAAAGATTTGTTCCAAAAAGGTGTTTTATACCATCAGTTGATGGCAAAGAGAAATTTTGAACATGCAAAAATATAGAAAAGGTTCAAACATTTGGTTAGTTTGGTAAGTTTAGCTTTCATTAGTGGGCAAAATGTTATATTTACCATTATGTGAATACCTCTGCTGGTAGAAGGAAGGGTAAGGTCTATGAAAAACACCTTTCTTTAGGAGGAAGAAGGCAGGAAGGGGGCCCTCAGTGTAATTATCTTGGATTAGCTAGCCAACCTAGCACAGTCAAGGTCAAAACCTAAAGCTGAGTACTGCCTCTGTTCAGTGAACGGTTCTTACTTTCGTGCTTTGACAGGTGAGAAATCCTGTTGAACTTGGGCAATGTTAAGCCATTGATTATGGCTGACAAGTTTCTCTGAGACTGCTACATAAGCATTTGTTACAAGGTTCTGTGCTGTTTTCAGACCTAATGCAAAAGGTTAGACCCTGATTTCTTGTGTCCCTCCAAACACAGCAAGAACTTCCCAGACTTTATAGAGCTCCCTGAGGTGAGCTCAGACATAAGTCAGTGCCCTGCTGTTTATGGTAGCTTGAATGAGAAGGCCAGAAAAACTCTTTTGGAAAAAAACCCAAGTTGTTAGTTATTTATCACCTGAGTGATGCAGTACAACTTAATGCAGGAAATACAAATCTACCTATTATCACAGAAAACCTCTTTTGCAGTGGGAAAAAAAGAGTGGAAATCTGTTTTGCATGCCTAGCGTAAGGTCCTTACCTTGTCCATTCGTATTCCCTATGGTGGCTTGGAGCCATTGATTAATGTGTGTTTAGGAGTTTGTGAAAGGTTGGTGGTCTTGATGCCAGAAAAGACAATGCTTAGCAGTACAGAGTTGGCGTAAGTTCAGCTGCACTTGAAAAAGAGGCAATCAATATTTGTCTAACTCAAGTTGCCAAACTGGGGCAAAACTGGGTTTTGAAAAGTTAAATACAGGGTGTGCTGTACATAGAGGCATTTAAGAGTTGAATAAGACATAAAAAGAGGAGACATTTAAGTTTCTTCCCAAAGGTAATAGTGAGTATGAAACCTAAAGTCACTTCTCTGTCTTGCCAGGAAAAGGAGTACTTAAATTTTGAATCTGAAAGTTGGAGGGAGTGATCTTTGCAGGCCATGACGTATTTTGTTACCACCAGTACATGATCTGCACCTCCTTCCCCACGGTCCTTCCCTCTGCCTCAGGCAGCAGAAGATATTTTTCTGTAGCTTATTTTTCTGTAGGTTATCAGATGACCTGAAAATGTACTCCAAAATAGACTGCTGGTTTGCTAGTTCAGTTTCTCTGATGGTTGTCTGATCTTCTCACCTGCTGTTTGTTGGTCAAAGCTTAAAACTAGTATTTTGTAAAACAGTGGTGACTTCACAGCTTTTAATGCACTGCAACTACACGGTATAATAAAAGGCTGTGTTAGGCAGTGATTATTGGTGAGGTGATGTGGAAGACACACCACCAAAATATGTAATAATATGGTAGTAACTCACTGCTGTCCTGGATGACTGTCTGTGACTGTTCCGTGCAGTTTTCTGTTTTTTTGTGATACTTAAGAGGTTTCCTGTTTAATGTAATGGGGAAAATACTGACTCTTAAAATGGATTCATACCTCTCTGACAGCTCAGCAGATTGTTGGTGTTTTAGCAGGACCTTAGAAAGAGAGCAATTTTCACCCTTTGATTTCCTCTTTACATGGCTGTTTTGTGTCCGTTGTGTGTTGTAGGACATGAAAACCACGCATCCCATTTCTTGACTGTTCCAAATATCTCTCCAACTTTGTACCTATGCCTTCATACTTTGTCCTAGTACTCCTAAAGCCCTGCTATATGTTTTTTCTGCTCTTACAGCGGAAGGTGAAAACAATTTTGAAGGAATCGAGAGCAAGTTTTCTTTACGGACACCTGCAGATCCTGATGAGGATGTCTGCTACTTGGTTCCTGGGCAGGTGAACAGCCTGGCACAGTGCAACTTCAATCATACCAGTAAAACCTTCGTGGTGATCCACGGGTGGACGGTAAGAGGAAGTAGGAGCAGTCTCCCTTTTAATCAATAAATTTTGCAGAAGTGTCTCACAGATATATTAACATATCTCCTATTTTAATTAAAATCACCAAAACCAACAGGTGACAGGGATGTATGAAAGTTGGGTGCCGAAGCTGGTGGATGCTCTGTACAAGAGGGAGCCTGACTCAAACGTCATTGTGGTGGACTGGCTAGTTCGAGCTCAGCAGCACTACCCGGTGTCTGCAGCGTACACCAGGCTGGTGGGAAAGGATGTTGCTACGTTTATTGACTGGCTGGAGGTAAGACGTGGAGACACATCTCGCATTCTGTGTAATCTCATAGGAGACAAAACAGCAATGATGCAGCTGTTTTAATCATCCTCTGTTGGGTAGATGGAGTTAAACTCTATGCAGACAGATGTTCTCCTGGACTGGTGAAATTGCAGCTTTGATTTACTGGCTGTCTCCTACTCACAGGCCTTTTTTACTGCATTCCAGAAACTTTACATTGTGGTCTGTGGGCCCAGAGTATTTCTGAGGGCTCTGTGAGAGATAGCTATGAAAGAAGAGTTCCTATGCATTATATAGCAGCCAGCCCTAGGGAATTGGAAATGTGCTCTGCCTTAGGAGATCCAGAAACTGGTGGGGATAGGGTGGCTGAAAACCTTTATAAATAAACAGCCCTGTGTTCTGTCCTTTATTTTGCATTCCTCTCAGTTTAGATTTTGGCCATAAATTAGTTAGATCAAGAAACCTACAATGGCACAAAATCATGATAACTGTGTAGAGTTTCTTCTATTATTCACGGCTCAAACAAAAATCACAGTATTAACAAAACATTTTATTTTGTGTCTTCTGATGTTTTTGTGTTTGTTTTTGAATTGTTTTCTTCTGCAGGAGGAATTCAATTATCCTCTCAACAATCTCCACTTGCTGGGGTACAGTCTAGGGGCCCATGCTGCTGGGATTGCTGGGAACCTGACCAAAAAGAAGGTGAACAGAATTACTGGTAAGAAAGCCTGTGATTGCAGAGTGGAGAGATGTAACTCTCTCCATACTGAAATATTTTGTTCCACTGAAAAATCACCAGAATAATTGTTGCTTGCTGGCAGTACTTTGGTTATGTATTCATGATTTAATGAAACAGCAGAGCTGATATTTCTGGGATAGAACTGGAAAAAGATTCAGAAAATAACAACAAAAGTGGTGAGTGAGAAGCCTTTTATTTGCTTCTTTACAAGAAATGAGTGAATAGGCCCTGATAAAAGAGTAGTTTGGGGGTTGTGGTGGGGACTGATGAAACCATGTTTTGGAAAAGGTCACAGTATCTCTTTCAGCATGAGAAATTCAGCAGGTTGTCTTTATCCAGGTAGTCATTCCTTGCAGCTGATGGGAGCCATTGAAACAGAACAGGAAATAAATTCTGCTGCAGCACGTTTAGTACCTGCAGAACACTTTGCCATGGAATGATGCAGATGTAAGAAGTTTATATGGGCTTACAGGGAGACTGGACAGATAACCAGAAGAGATCCAGTGTGGATTATTACAAAGTTAATCATAGCAGGCTCAAGAAATACTCTAGGCTGTAAATAGTACTGTGAGAATTTGGGGAAGACATACACTTGCCCTGTTGCCATGTCTGCTTAGATGTCTGTTTAAGATGATTTTTGGAGGCTGAGAAATCTGCTAGACAAGGCAGAGTGCATGGCCACTCTGGGACTGGTTTACAACTCAGCACCTGGAGAGCTGAGCCCCTAGGACTGATCTCGGTGACAAAGGAATTGCCAGCGTCAGCAAATGAGGCTAAGAAAATTGCTCATCTGTGGTCTTTGTTGCTGAGAGATTGAGAGCACTATTCAGAAGGGAGTCTAGCTCCTGGCACGCTTTACTCTTTCACCTGAGCCTGGCTATGACCCCAGATCCACAAAAATGCTGAGAGGTGGGCTAGGCAGCAGTCACATCTGGAAAGGTCAAGTCCTGAGAGGTGGCACATTAAAGTCAGGAGGCCAAAGCTCTAGTGCCTTTTTGTTTTCTCTAACTTGCAGCTTTGCTGATTTCACTCAGGCTGCCAAATCACTGACATGTCAGTAGCCCTCTGTTATGCCTCCACAGTTCCTCTTGATGCTGAGTATGAATCTTTCCCTGGGGAAAGCACAGGGAGCAGCATAATGTGGCCCCTGAAGCTCTCACAGCTGAGGGGGAGGCAGCTCAGACTGAGCTGAGCTAACTGGGTGAACAGCACAGATGCTTGTCCCCAGCTGGGGGCTGCAGAAAAGATGTGTCCCTTCAGCCATCTCTCAGGTAGTTGTCTGAACAGGAGATAGTACTTTTTCACTGGCAGAATACTTCTGGGTTGTTTTTGGTTTTTTTTTTGATGTTGGTGTTGCTGCAGCTTGGCAGGTCACCGTAATAATCCCCTTCCCCTCAGGTATGTAGACAGTGAAGCCCTCATTTATGTTTCCCCCTTGTTCTCCTGGCATGGAGCTGCCAGCAAGACTTTTCCATACTTCAGACACTTCAGATACAAGTTCTACAGTTCTTTACAAAAGAGGAAGACATTGAGAAAATACTTATGAGCTTGTTTCTTCCATCCACTGGAAATGCTACAGCTCTGAGGAAGTTAGCTGGACTTCCTTCCATTGTTTGCATACACTTTTATTTTTTTAAACAGTGACAACATTTCAAGATAATGCATTTGATTATCCGTATACATGAATGTTATTCAAAGGATCCATCTGTAATATCTGCCGGAAAACTCAATACTCCCAGTGAGCCCAATGTGGCAGCCATGAGTTTGGCATTTGTTATCGATGTCAGTATCTTTGGCAGACAATATCAGTTTTTCTTTGTGCTTTGCCCCTTAAAGGCCTGGATCCTGCTGGTCCTACCTTTGAGTATGCTGATGAACTCACTCGCCTCTCCCCGGATGATGCTCAGTTTGTGGATGTCCTACATACCTACACCCGAGGCTCTCCAGACCGCAGCATTGGGATCCAGAAGCCTGTTGGACACATTGATATTTATCCCAATGGTGGAGGTTTCCAGCCAGGTTGCAATTTGGGAGAGGCACTGCGTCTGATTGCTGAGAAAGGCTTTGGAGGTGAGGTTGATCTGAAACAAACAGTATAACATTCCGAGGGAATCCTGAATAACCCTGCAAGGTATCTTGCAAGGAAAGATCTCTGAGAGGCACAGGAATATGTTCTTTCAAGTGGTTTTAAAAGTCATCCTGTAAAGCCCAGCTCTGCCATAAAGCCTAACAAGCTGCCGTGCTTGTTGACAGCATTGCTTAGGGGTTTATATCATTATACGCATGTGTGTATACATATTACACATTTTCATTCTTTCAAGATGTGGATCAGCTGGTGAAATGCTCCCATGAAAGATCCATCCACCTCTTCATTGACTCTCTCCTCAATGAAGAAAAGCCCAGCATGGCCTACCGCTGCAACACAAAGGAGGCCTTTGAGAAGGGCCTCTGCCTGAGCTGCCGCAAGAACCGCTGCAACAATTTGGGTTACAAGGTCAACAGAGTGAGAACAAAGAGAAACACCAAAATGTATCTGAAAACCCGTGCTCAGATGCCCTATAAAGGTAGGTACTCCTTGCTTACTGGTGAACAAGACTGGCACTTTTACTCAGCTGTGTGTCCTGGTGAGCATGTGCTGCAGATGAGAATATTGGTGCTTTGGTGCCTGTGGTGAACAGGGGTGAAGCTGGCCTGTAGTTTGCCATTGAATACAAGTCTCAGAGAAAAGTGTTGTCTTACTTGTGGTGTGGGGTAGAGTACAAAAAGAGGGATTTAGTGACAAGTTTCTAAGTAGCAAAAGCTAGACTTCCTCCGCTGCCCGATCACTTGGAAAATTTTCAGTGTTTTTCATCCAAATGACTTCCTTCTGCTGGGGAAATAATCAGCAGAACTCAGTCTGGTGAGTGCCTTATTTAAAGATATGCAAGCATCAGATTTGTGCCTTTGGTACTTTATGTGCTAGAGGAGCACCAGCCCTCATTAAAATATCACAGCACTTCTTGATTCCAGTTGCAGTTGTGGGAGGTCTGAGAAGGACAATGCCAGAGAGAACTGTGAGGCTTTCAGCTAGGAGAATAGTGTTGGATTTTACTACTTTATTTTTCTCCTTAGCTTTGCCTGTACCCCATGGTATGCTTATAGTGTGAATTGTGTGGTGGACCACCAGTCATAAGGTACATTCCTGCACTGTTAGAGCTGCTGCAAGGCTGGTGTTCTGATGGCATTTGGTGCTAATCTGCAGTGTCAGTGGGTTGATTTTTTTTTTCCTTTTACCAAGCCTCCTGTAAGAGAAGGGCACAGTTCACTTGTTTCAGGTCAGGTATAGCAAGGCTTACATGTTCAATAGCAAGTTTGAAGGTGATACTACATACCCTAAAGTTATTATAGTGGAAGCTTGAGTGCGGAGTTTAGCTGCTAGAACTGCAAAGGTGTTCTTTAATGGTGATTGCCTTGCTTGCTAATATTTAAGTTCTTACAAAAATAATTCCCTGGACATCTGCAGGAAAATAAACTCATTTTAGTGAAGTTGGCATATTCCAGGATTTCTAGGATTTTCAGAGGTGAGGCAGGGTAGTTTTGTCACCAGCTGTCTCTCTGGAGATTGAGTTTTCCTAATGGCATTTTCTTTTGTATTCTTTAAGTCTTTCATTACCAGGTCAAGATCCATTTCTTTGGAAAGACTAACATGACCAAGACAGACCAGCCATTCCTGATCTCTCTCTATGGCACTCTAGATGAGAGTGAGAGCATTGCCTTCACACTGTAAGTAGCTACAGAAACAGCTGCAAAGTCCGGTTGAGTTTACCTTAATTTGTTAAAGTCCCAACTGAAAAACTTGTTTTAGCTCCAGCTCCAGTAATCTTACAGGGTCCCAGAATCTGCTCTTGTCCTTGATCAGGTAGTTGCATTCACTTCTGAAGCTAATGAACCAAAACAGGAGTTCTTCTTAACAAGATATCTGAAATATGGAAACATGAAGTCTGACCTGTGACTCAGCCTAATAAGAGTTTTTCCAGTGCTTTTTTACTTTCTTCTTAGTATCTTTATATCATGTTACATCTTCTTTAAAGTAGACATACATGTCTGAAGATCTCAGTGCAGAAGCTGACAGAGACTTGGGATTTGCTTTCACAGCTCAGCAAATAAGCAGAAGTTTGTCTGTACGTCCCTTGACACAGGCTGGCAGGGAATGGAGCTGGAAAACACCAAAGCCTGTTTTCTACTCTGAGGAGTGTATACTGTTTTTGGGTGGCAATTGTCTGGCTTTTCTGAGAGTCCCCAGGACAGGAGAGGACAGCCCCTGCCTTGGCAGACTGTCCCAGGATTTTACCAGCCTTGCTGCAGATGGATGTTCCTTTTGCCTCTACAAAAGGTAGAGATGGTTTTTTTCCTTACTTCATCCATCAGAACTATGAAGAAGGTTGTTTCCTTCACTGGAGTACAAAAATTACACATACTATTGCTCCTTAATTTTCTTTGTGTGTCCAAGAGTTTCAGGTGGTTTTATTTAGGTGTTTTTTTGTTTTGTTTTGTTTTGTTTTGCTTTGTTTTTTCTTATTCTCCTTTCAATAGGCCAGAGGTCTCCTCAAACAAGACCTTCTCCTTCCTCATTTACACAGAAGTGGATATTGGAGACCTGCTTATGCTGAAGCTGCAGTGGGAAAAAGACACCTTCTTCAGCTGGTCAGACTGGTGGACTCCTTTTACATTTGACATTCAGAGAATCAGAGTGAAGTCAGGAGAAACTCAGAAAAAGTAACTGGTTTTGATTGTTATAAGCTATATTAGTTCTAATTGACAGTGCTTCCTAATTTCTGGTGTCTCCCAGGCTGGGAGAAACCTGTTAGGCAACTAGAAGTAAGTGCAGCATAATGATAATGAGGGCTTCAGTGGTGTCAAACCACCACTTACATCAGCTGGGTTCAGTTGTTTACTTCCACTGGGATCTGCATTTTGTAGTTTTACTCCCATGTAATTAATTTGTATCCTGCTATAAGGTCAGTTATAATATACAGGAGAGTATCTCCATGAACCAGCATCAGTGACTGTTTGCAATTTCTGTCCTCCTTTTTCATGCTGGGTGTTTGCATAGATTTTGTCACAAAGAGCATGCTTAGATGAAGATTTTTAAAAATCCTTCCAAAAGTGGGTTTGCGCAAGAAATTATCGCTTAGTTAAGCTGGATTTTCTTAGGGGTTGAATACCTGAATGGTGGCTGAAAACTGAAACAAGTGACTGTTGCAAGACATTGCTAAGGCAGGAATGTTGAAACATCAAAGTCTGAATAGAAGTGCTTTGACATGAATCTTTTGAAATACTCATATTCACTAAACATGAGATCTGTTTGCAGAACATGGACCCAGAACAGAGTATGCGTGTCATATGTATTGTATAGTAAATAATAATAAGTTCCTTCTTTGAATAAGCAGGTCAGTCACTTGATCAAAGAACAGTTATCAGAGCTGAACAAATACAGGGGTGGGGAAAGTGCTGATAAATAGAAAAGCAAGTGCTCATGTTTTCTGGAAATTGAAACCTGCTTCATTTGCAAACATTTGAGGGAGTGTGGCTTTCTTCCAAGTTCATTCACCTGACAAAAAACTCAAGCAGAGACTGGTGTAAATAAAGATCCAAGAGATTTTGGGATAGAACTTGTGCCGTCTTAGCCACAAAAAGATTTTTTGCAAAGGATCAGTGAAAGTTATGGCTATGCTTTGATGCCCACATATAATTCATCTACCAGTTCTTGCACAGTATTTCTTTTGTTACAGAGTTCTCTTTTAAAAATAACTTTCTCACAGGCCTGTGAAGTAGCAGTGCCCCACGTGACAATGTATAAAGACTGGTTCCAAGCACAAGTCTTCTTTCTAAGATTAAAAAGGGATGTTTGGCTCAGTCATGTGATTTTTCCAATATTTATTCCACAGAGTGGTGTTCTGTTCTCGAGATGGCACCTCACGTCTTGGTAAGGGGGAGGAAGCAGCAATTTTTGTGAAATGCTCGGAACAGCCCGTCAACAGGAAGAGAGGAGGGTATGAGTAATCACTATTGGTTTTAGATTGTTTTATTACCACCTGAGTGGTAATAAAACTTCCCTTTAATTGACCTGTGCACTATTCTTCTCAAGGGTTCAGGAACCTCAGAGCTCAGACTAACCAGAGGCTTGCTTATGGCCACTTAAAAAAGCTCTTAGCTTACTTCTCTGCTAGCCATCCTTGTGTGGTTGTTGACATGTCTGAGAAGCAGTTGCTAGTCACTGCTTCTCACAGTCACTTGGTGGCCAAGTATGAGGGACTGTTGGAGAGGGTTACAGGGAAGGCACTAGCCCAAAGAGGAAAGTATGTCTCTGTCTCAAGATTCCCTGCACTTACCCTTAGCTGCAGAACACTCAAACTTCTATACTGGGTCAGCTCAGAGCCCTCCCTCCTTACTGGCCAGGAGAAGATTTGGAGGCTGGTACAGGAATGGAGCAAGCATATGAAGGTGCTCTTCTTAGCACACTTCTTTCTGATGGCAACCATTAAGTGAGAGAATTCCTGAGATTTTCCTCTCTGTGGATCAGAAATTCTGCCTTTGTTTAATACCCCTTTGGTGCACTTTAATATTTTTATCAATCATTTTCCTGACCCAGGTTATTGTGGGAACAGTCTTTGGACATTACCCACTAAAGCTGGAGATAGACGAGTGGTTATATTTATTTTAGTTCAGTTGGTGTGTGTGAATGGTCACATGGGGACACTTCTGGACTGAGATCTAGCTCTGCATAAAAATGCACATGTGCTGACCATTACTCTGGGGCAATGACCTGGGGCAGGCCTTGAGACCTCTGTGTGTGTATCTGATATAAAATCAAGCAGAAGCCAGGAGAAGCCCAAGCATGTAATTTATCTTCCTGTTAAGTAGGGAGTTTTAAAATCTTAATTCTCAAAAATAAGACAAGAGAGAACAAGTATCTTACATCTTCCCCATCACCTTTATATTTTATTTTTTTCTTCACAGTACCAAGAAAGCCTCAAAAGAAAATTCAGCTCATGAATCTGTTTAAGTGACAAGAACAAAGGTTTTTCACACTGGGGAGGAGAAGAGTCTGTTCATCCCTGTGGACTGGATGTTCAGAATCAAATATATAGAAATATTTATCTGCTGCTGGATTTTTGCCTGCTATTCCTAGCTATTTTAGAGACTTGTTGTAAAAAAGTCTCAGCATATGAAGTTACTAACTGTAAAGATACGTTATCCAAATAGTTAAAAACAAAAAGAAACCTGAAAAACAGCTTGCTGAAGTTTGGAGTGCTGAAAAGATATAGATAATTTTGCTTAATCAAAAGCAAATTGTGACAAGGTTTCTTGACATCAGATCCTATATAGCAATTTTTGAGTATTTATTGAAAAGAAACAAAGCCCTGTACTTGGTTTTATCTGGTTTTTTGTTGGGTTGTTGTGGGGTTTTTTTGGGTTTTTTTGTTTGATTTTTTTTTTTTTTTGTGTGGTTTGGTTGGGGGTTTTTTTGTTTGTTTGTTTGTTTTTTTCAGGAGTCATTTGAAACTAGATAGATTTTTTTTCTGTCTTGCTAACTGAATTTTCAGGCAGTTCAGTGGAGAGAGTTCAGAGTTTTCAAGTGTGTGTATAGCAAATTAGTAGGTTTCCCATGTGAAAAAAACTCACCTTTGCTGTGTGTAATATTAGAAGGTGTCAGGGACTGATTTAATATGGGGATGAATTTTTTAGTTTGTGGTTATGAATGTATTTAATTGGGGGTAGATGCCAGTGCTGCTTAGCAATAGGTATGATCTGTTAAGCTATATACTTCTATGCCTCTTACCCTGGAATAAGTAACAGCTGTAGGAGAAGGTAGCAATGCCAGTGTCTTGTGCAGACATTTAATATTTTATCTATGCTTTCAGTTACTGCAAATGAAACTGTCTAGCCCTCAACACTGTGAAAATGGAACAGCAGAGGAATTGAGCTACCAGTAAATGCAGGAAACAGATATTTCCCCCACCCTCCACCCTCTCCCTGCTTGCTTGAGTCATGTTTGCCAAAACTGTCACAGTTTCTCTGCTCTTTGACACTAAGTGTCAGTCATGCAGCTGAGTGGCTGCTGCACGCAGTTTTCAGTGCAAGTGAATCCGCTTGATAGCTGACAAGGATGCTTATACTTCCCTGTACTGGAATTGTGACTACCAGTGATCCACCTCAGTTTGTTTCTTGGCTGTGGTACAGTGCTAAGAGCTGCTTCGTTTTCTGCCATGAGATGGAATTCAGCTGCAAGCAGGAGCTGAGCCAATTAAAAGCAGCCTGGTTGTGTGCTCCACAAGAAGGAGTGCTCTGAAAAACACCCAAATTAGCAATGCTGGAAGTTTTAAAAAATAGGTATATTGAAGGCAGTCTGCTTCCCCATTTTTAAGTAACATATAATTTTCTAGTGTGCTGAAAGGTGCAATAGACCTCTTTTAGCTTTCTAGAGGGTAAACAAAGTGCTGGGGAGGTACACGGGCTTGAAGTTAGACATTTGGAAAAGTGTAATGTTAGCTATTGATGCTGGGTGTTGTAGCTTTTTCCTGCATGTGCAAGACAGCATGGAGATGGTGATTTCTCCAACATCATCCCATCTTAAAAGCAAAGAAAAAAATGTATGTTTATGTGCACGATTTGTTTCCTATTTCCAACTGTAGCTGCTAGTATATTTTGGGATAAAAGTCTTAAACAGTGCAATATGTTGGAATATTAATAGCTCTGAATTTGCTCACATTTGATTTCACATTTGATTAAACTACAGCAGAGATGTGATGAGTCACTGCGGGTGGGGTGGAGTATTGAGCCACTGCATTTGAGACCTCTAAAAATAAATACAGTGATTTATTCCCTATAGATTCCGCATTTTGTTGCAATTTTCTCTTAAAAGTAAAATTCTTCAGCTAAGTATCTGGACACCTGTGCTGTTAATACAGGATCAAATACAAACACATTTAGAATTTGGATACAAAATAGTGAAGGTTCTTTTCATAAGGAAACATGATTTAGCTTTGGATGTTATTTATTAGCTGTAAATAAGATATTTATGAGTGAAAAGGTAGTTTGTATATATTGCTGTAGTTGCTGACTGTCTCTACATTAATACAGTCATTTCACAGTTTTCAGTGAAATTAATCCTGTATATAGCTTTCAGAGATTTTTATCAACAAGCCACTTACATTGCATTGTTTCCTATGTCGTTAATGCCTTTTTTTTTTTTTTAGAAATCTCCTCAGTTTTGTATAGAACAGAAACCTATGGTTTTAATAAAATTCTCAAACTAAATCTGAAGTCACTACTTTCCTTTTGGTGAAACCATCTGCTTTATAACTTTTATGTGAAGGCCAGAGCCTGTCCTTGAATTCTGGGCTGAAAGATGGAATGAGACACTAGAAAGAAAAGGCAATATGTGATTTCTGTGCTGCTCTCCCCCATTTAATTTTGGAAAATGCAAAACTCATGTATTAAGACATCAAGAAATCACGGTGTGGAAGAAAGTATCCCGCATCATAAAAGAAGTAGTTTTTCACCTGCAGTTTGTGGTTTACAAATTTCAGGTCCTTTTAAGAACTGTTCAAGAACTGTCCTTATTTTGAGAGGCTCGTTTCCTTTTTTTTTTTTTTTTTGGCAGGTGTCAGAACTATGCTTCTGTTCCACGAAAATGGAGATGTTCTACCGAAACAGAAATGTTCTGACACTGTGGGTGCAGGAGGAATGCACCAGTTCCTTGCCACCACTATTGTTTTAGGAAGTTACAGTGAAAAATCACTCTTAACCATGTGTTCTGAGTGCAGCTGAGCTCAAGAAAGGTTTTCACTTGAAGAGTTTCTTTTGTCATACACAGTGAGGCTCCACCCAAGCAATGGATGGGGATTGCTTGAATTAAGGAGAACTGTACACATTAAGGAGAATCCCACACACATGGGGGATCATACTGGCGGTAATTAGAGCAGTTCTCAGATGACCTGGGATACTCTGTTCCCAACAGTCTTCCTTGGTGAAAGATAACTGCTCTTTGACAAGAGCAGAACTTCATTCCCTGTGAAAGCAGAGGGAAGCTATGCCATGGAAAATGGATGGTTGAAGAGGATGAATGGAGGGAGGGATTAAAGAAGAACAGGGAAGGGAAGGGAAGGGAAGGGAAGGGAAGGGAAGGGAAGGGAAGGGAAGGGAAGGGAAGGGAAGGGAAGGGAAGGGAAGGGAAGGGAAGGGAAGGGAAGGGAAGGGAAGGGAAGGGAAGGGAAGGGAAGGGAAGGGAAGGGAAGGGAAGGGAAGGGAAGGGAAGGGAAGGGAAGGGAAGGGAAGGGAAGGGAATCAGTGGAAGAAGGAAGAACCCAATCTGCAGACTGGGAATGCTTGGAAATGGGGGATTCTAAGGACATTGCTCATCCTCTATGTCAGTGTCTGGGTTAGGGGACTAGAAGGACTCCTACAGTTATACAAGACGTGGCCTGGGATAACATCTCCTAAAAATACCATGATATAACTGTTCTTTTAACATCACAACAGCCTCAATACACTAAATGTGTTAGGTAAAGCAGAGAAGTTTTTGGTGGAGGTACAAGAATCCAGGTGCCTCCTGTGATGCTTTAAAGTAAATCCTGGGCCCCTTTACTCTTGCGTGTTGCTCTGCAATGCCCAGCCACACCAGAAAAGGTGATGATCTCTGCTCACCCTGCCATCTCTCTGGAATGGGCTGTGGGCATAAACTGTCCAGCAGTCAACCAGTGGGTGAACAAACAGAAAGAGACATTCTTGGCTGGAAGGAAAGAGCGAAGAAAAAGGATTTTAGCCAGTGTACCTGCAAAATGAGGAAATCCTGACTCAGGTTTTCAATGCCTAGATTGTCATTTTCATATTTAATTCTGAGAAATTCTTTGAACCAGCAATGACTTTGCTCTCCAGGGGTGTCTCCATACCTTCTCCATTCAGATTATAGTTCTGTGCCTGCTCTTTTGTGTGTTAAGAACAAAATGTCAAAGCTTGCTGCTTGGGATGAGCAAGACATTGTGCATGTGTTGTTTCTAAAGGTCAAAAACAGATATTGAAAAAAAGTTTTTGTAAGAGGGAAGAATGGAACTAACTGTAGTATTGTCCTTCTTATTTACAGCTGTCAGTGCAAGGTTCTCCATATTCTGACTGTCAATACAAACATAGCAGCATTAAAATCCTCAGGAAATACATTTCCATCTCCTCCTGCTGCATCTTTCCAGAAGTCATCTAGTCAAATGTCTTTTGTGGCATGTCTGGAAAGTCACCAGTTTACGCATAAGCAAATAAAGGGATTAGCATTCTCCAGTGGGTGAAGGACAACAAGGAAATGAGAAGAGGAAGGGGAGGGAACCATTTGGCAGATAATCCCATATAAAGCTTGCTGTAACAATGCTTTTATATCCGTGTGTGGTGCTATCTCTGCTCAGCAACACTCAGAATGCTTCCCTAAAACAGCTCAAGTTAACTCAGACAGAACAATGCATCCATATCAGAAATGCAGATGCTAAATGGGGACCACTTTGGATGTAGCAGGTGTTAGTGTGGGGGTGCAGTGCATTTTCAATGACATAATCTCCCAACCATTCATGTCAGATAAACACCATGTTCTTCATTGTAGGCTCTTCCTGAGGGAAGTGACCCAATATCACCAGTCCCACTTCTTGCCAATAACACTGGAGAGTATCTGCTTCTGTGCATCACCCCACTGTGTAGGACCATTCAGTGAGAAGTAAGGAAGCCTGCCTGGCCATGGGTTACTGTCCTCAAAACAGTCAGGAAGTGAGGGTATGTCTCATATTGTTCCACCTACCAAAGGCTTTTTTACTGACAATTCGTTGTAAATATGGAATGTTCTAAACAGCGAAAGAAGGACACTCCAAATACAGAAATTAGGAGCAGTAGGAACAGATTCCTATGATAGAATAGGTTGAAAAGATGCTAAGAATATTCACACTTTTTCAAAAGTAACATTGAAAAAAAAATGACTCCAGCAGTTTTTCTTGACAGGTCCTCAGGCTTTGGTCAGCCCTTGCTTTTTTCCTCTGGGAGGCTTCATTCAGGAGCTTTTGAGGTTTGCTCCCACAGCCTGAGAAATTTATGCTGTGCAAAACTACCTTTGGACTCATGTCTTATCCTTTGGATTCGAAACCTCTCCCATGGCTAACTGTGTATGTAAGGAGGGGGCTACCAGCCCTGTGCTTCTGGTGAAAGGGCCAACCCTGCCTTCAGTGAGAGACACAATCCGAACTCCACTGAGGCCAGGAAAAATCTCTGTTGACATTGTGGAATTTTGAATGCTTTCCTAACACAAGATCCCAGATTTAAAATGAAAGCACAGCTCCGACTTTCTTGTGTTTGATACTCTTATGCAGTGTTTCCAGACTGAGTGCATGTAATGTCAGGTCATGTTCTGCTCAGGTACTAGGTTAAATATTGGATCTGGATGACTTCTCACAAATATTGCCAGCATCTCTTGGCAGTAAAAACATTTGTATTTATGGGACACCAGAACAAACTGCATAATTGCAGTGATGTAAATAGCACCCAATAAAAATTAAAACAGATCAACTAACAGAAAATAACTACCTGAGAGAAAGACATACACAAAACACAGTACCTTATTTATCATCTAGGAAGGTATGAGACCCAGACAATCACAAACAAACTCCAGTGTTTCCCCTGCCCTTCTTGCAGGCAGGCATGGACAATGGGAGCCATCTCAGGGATGCTCTCACATGGCTCCAGCTCATTGCTCTCTGCAGTAACCCCATGTCTGGAGGTGGTTTACTCCTTCCGATCCTTCCTGAGTCTTGCCCTGAAGCCAGGCTTGGTTACATTGGTACTTAAATTCCTCACTGCTGCCAAGCTGCACAAAAAGAAACAGTGTAGCTAGAGTGATTGGCTCCTGGATCTGAATCAGGGGGCCGATCAGCCTGACGGCCTCGATCAGCCAGGAGGCTTGACAGAAATTTAAATGTTGGAGAATTTTATTATGTGTCAGCATCAGTTTTCAGTGAAATCCAAACAGCTTCAAAACAAGAAGTAAAAAGCAAAAGCAGAAATGTCTAAGAAAAGGCAAGAAGGATGGAGGGGTCTTTGATGTTGCTGTAGGTTGTACAGTATTGTACTGCACTGCAATAGGGTGAAAACAACAATACCAAGACTTGCACGACAGGGCTGTTAAGCATTCCTTTGATTTTAAATATGCATTTTTTTGACATCAGGGGAAGAGAAGTGTGCACTAGAGGTTAGGTATTCACTTAAGTGCTTTACGCTGTGTTGGTATCCATTAAAAATATTTAGTCCATAACAAACCAATCCTAAAGAAAAATGTGTATAGACCCATTATAGAAAGATCACCAAGATTAAAGAACAAAAAGCAAGATATAAATAAAGGTTAAAAAGAAGAAGCACATAGTCAGAAAGAGGAATAAATTAAGAGGAAGAGGAATAGCAAGGAAGAAGAACTCTGCTTTAGCAAATTATTCCACCCAGGACACCCACCCACATATCCTTGAATGTAATTGAGCTATTATTTATATGCTCATATGACTAATTTCCCCCCTTTCTAATGTATTTATAACTCAGACACAAAATTAAGCCAAATTTTTTGTTTATCTTGGAAAAAGTTTGCCCTTTGCTAGTGAAGTTTTTCAGTACAAGGGTAAAAAGTAGATCTTAATCTCTCCAATTTTATTTCCCAGGCCTTAGAAAGGAAAGTCAGTCAGACTCAATGCAGTAGAAAGACTCCTTCTAGTATCAGCCTTCTCTTTATGTCCTGAGCACAGAGCAGTGATGGAGTAAGCAAATGCCTATACAATGGCTGGTTCAAAATACAAAAAATGCTTGCTTTCCCCCCCCACACCCCATTTTTATTTATAGAGCTGTGTTCATGTGCCTTTTCGTAGTTCTTTGGTTTTTTTTCTTTTAACATCAGCAAATTTAAAGGCCCGGGGAGAAATGGGAAATGCTGGGGAACATTCTTTAGACAGCAATTTTACTCGCATATTTTGTGTAAAAACTAAAAAAAAAAAAAAAAAAAAAAAAAAAAAAAACCCACTAAAAAAAAAAATCCATTTTCATGGCTGGATATTTTTTAATGAAAGGCTGAAGCACTCAATCATGTTCAAAATTGGGTGTCATACCCCTCTTTCTCCTCTGAATTCAAAAGCATAATTTTGAATTTGCATGGGAGACATCAGGAGAGGAAAAGAGGGCAGTACTTCTATACTAGGTTTGTTTGGGGCTTCTTGTCAGTGTTTTAGCAACCCTCTCTGAGACATTTCACGTGGTGCCTCTTCTGACTGATTAGTCCCTGAACATCATTCTGTTTTTAGTCATTTTCTGACAGGATGCCTATGAAGGCACCCCTTTAGCTGACAAGGTAGTAGTCTCAGTGACTTCCTTGGATGTCTTAGGGGTAGGGATAAGTGCAGTTATATGGGAGCATTTTCTTCCAGACAAAGTGTAATTAAGTTGGCAAAGAGCACTGACAAGTAGCTTTTACATAACCAGAGATGAAAGCTTGTATTCTCTTACCAAGCTTAGACCAGATGCTTGGGCATCTTTGTGTAGGTATGACTAAGTCTCTATGACCTTCTCTCCAAACTTATCCTAGCTTGCTGCTGAATCCTGTTTGCCATTTCTCTTTTCATTTCTCTTTTGGCAAAGTTTGCAGAATTCAGCTTCCTTCCTCCTACCAACACCCCTGTTCTCCCTGTCCCATGACTGTAGAGGGCCCTGGTAAATTTGTGTGTTACTCTTTGCAAGAATATCCTGCCTCCACCCAGATAGGAGACCAGCCTGCATCAGCTACTTCTCTAAGGGTCCTACAGCATCTTTTTGCCTTTTCTATTGGGTTCCATTTCACCCCACCATGTGGTTCAAAACCTCCCACAGAGATGGGGAGAAAAAGGTACTGTACCAAGACAACAAAATAGGTGTTTGAAGGTCCTCCATACATTGATCAGAATAAATGGACCTAGCTGTACACTGTCTTCTCAATTGCAGTGTATGTCCAACTAAAGAAAGAGCAGAAATTTCCTGTTGCAGAAAGTTCCATGGCACTTTCCTCAGTGCCATGACAACATCTTGAAGACTCTAGATGTGTATCTTGTAGATAAATTAATCTTTATTCTATATTCTGTTTTCTGTAGTATTCATTGCTGATGTACAAAAAGTGTTGTTAAGCAGGAACACAATTCTCTCTATAATGTTTTGTGTGTGTGTTGCTGGGAGGATTCAATTTTACATGCTTGCCTAGTGTTAGTTAAAAAAGCCCCAAAATACACATTTTAGAGTTTAAATTCTGTATTTAATGTTAGAGATAAGATGCAGGACATTAAATCCATGAAGAGAAATACTTTCCTCATTCAGTTAAGTAGCATACTCTGTATTGGACTGCAGGAAAAACTGTCCACAGAATTAACATTATATTGAGTTCAAGTTTCCTGCCATTTTACGCGTTTAGATTTTCATACATTACATAAACTAATGGTGAACGGAAATAAATTCAACTGTTTATGGAAGAAATGCTTGAAGATTTGGAGAAGGGATTTAATGAATAAATCCCCCAAACTATATTGAGACATGTTTGACTGCAGGAGAAGAGGATTAATTGTGAGCTCCCTACAGGTCAAGCTTGAAGAGTGATGCATTTGAGCAAAATACAACTTCAGTAATATTTTTCCTGAACACTTTGTTTTTTATATGATGCAAGTTCTTTCAACACTTTCTACACATTTTAACTTTGAAAGAATCAGTACAATCAAGCAGTGAGGGGCCATCACATGAAAGCAGAGACAGTTAAGATCCCTTACTCTCATCTCTTGGTTAATGTATGTCACAAAATCAAGTAACTGTTAGGGTTGAAAAGGACCTCTGGAGATTATTTAGTCCTGACTAAATAAGCCCCCTGACAAGGCACCATTGAAAAGAGTATATCCACGTTGGATATATTTACATGTGTTGCTGAGATCCCCTCTCTCTCTTCTCCAGACCAAACAGGCCCAGCTCCTTCAGTCTCTCATTGTAAGAGAGGTGCTCCAGAACCCAAATCACCTCTGTGGCCTGCACTGGACGCCCCCCCAGTAGTTCTTGTCTTTCTTGTACTGAGGAGCCCAGACCTGGATACAGCACTCTGGATGTGCCTCACCAGAGTGGAGCAGAGGGGGAAAATCACCTCCCTTGGCCTGCTGGCCACACTCTTCCTGATGCCCCTCCAGGATCCCACTGGCCCTCCTGGCTGCAAGGGCACTGCTGGCTCATGGACAGCTTGTTGTCTGCCAGGACCCCCAGGTTCTCTCCACAGAGCTGACTTCCTGCAGGTCACCCCCAGCCTGTGCTGATGCCTGGGGTTGTTCCTCCCCAGGTGCAGGACTCTAAACTTGCCCTTGTTGAACCCCGTCAGGTTTCTCTCTGCCCATCTCTCCAGCCCATCAAGGCCTCTCTGAGTGGCAGCAAAGCCTTCAGGTGTGTCAGCCACTCTGCCCAGATCTGTATCATCTGCAAACTGGCTTAGGGTTCATGCTATCCCTTCATCCAAGTTGTTGATAAACAAACTGAGTAAGGATGAACTTAATTTCTTTTACATGCGTGGTGACATCCAGAATGATCTGTTCCACCACCTTTCCAGGGATGGAGAAGAGGTTGACTGGCTGGTAGCTTCCAGTCCTCCTTCTTGCCCTTTTGAAGATGGGAGTAATATTGGCTTTCCTTCAGTTATTAAACATCTCTCCCACTCTGTGATTTTTTAAAGATAATTGAGACTAGCTTAGCAACATTTGCCAGCTCCCTCAGCACACATGGGTACATCCCATCGGGCCTTTATGGGTGTTTAATCTACCTAGCTGCTCTCTAACCCAACCCTCTACAAATAAGTTTTCCATTCTTCTACCTTTTTCTCTTACCTCTGAGGTCTGGGATTCCTGAGGGCTGCTCTCAGCAGCAAAGACTGAGGCAGAGAAGGCGTTCAATAATTCTACTTTCTCTGTGTTTGCCAACACCAGGACACCCATCTGATCCAGCAGCAGCCTCACATTTTCTTTATTCTTCCTTTTGCTGTTGACTTGTAGAAACCCTTCTTCTTGTCCTTGAAATCCCTAGCCATATTGAATTCCAAGCAGGTCTTGGCCTTCCTTGTCACATCCCTGTGTACTCTGAAGATATACCTACAGTCCTTCCACATGGCCTGTCCCTTTATCCACACCCCATAAATGTCTTTCTTCCATTTGAGATTTGCTGGGAGCTCCCTGCTCATCCATGCAGGTCTTCTGCTTCCTTTGATTGATTTCTTGCTCATGGGGATTCATCAGTCTTGAGCTTGGGGGAGGTGATGCTTGAACATTGACCAGCCCTCTTGGACTCTGTTCTCTTCTAGATCTATAGCTGATGTGATCCTTCCAAATGGGTTCTTGAAGAGGTCAAAGTTAGCTCTCCAGAAATTTAGGGTTCTAGTCCTGCTTGCTGCTTTGCTTCCTCCATGCCAGATCCTGAATTCCACCACGTCACTGAAGCCAAGGCTGTACCCAACCTTTGCATCTTCAATCAATCATGAGCAAGTGAAACATCTTGGCATGTGGGAACACCTAAATCCCTGACAGAGTACTCAACACAGGGATTTCAGGTGCTACTTTGGGGAAAACATTGTACAGCTCTCTGCCTCAAGGAAAGATGACTGAAAAGTGACAGTAGCTATGTCAGAAAACATTTAGTGGATGCAAAACTTAGAAAGGAATATCTTGGTTTCAGGACTAAGAGTAGCCCCATATTCTGTTAAGGATTGACAGAGTAAAACACATCACAAGGAAACTTTTATGAACAATATTTCTGTTGTCTTTACCTAAGAATATTCACTGATTTTGTAACTTCAATTTCATGCCATCTTCTGTAGAAGAAAACCTGTCAATGCTACTGTCACCAGGTACAGAGGTGTGAAGTATAGTAAAGCAGAGTAGCCAGGAATAGAGCTCTTTAGTACATGCAGGTTGACTAGAATCATGGCTGTGTTCCTGCTGCCTTTGCTGAATTAACTACAGAGTACAAATCTCAGAATCAATCTTCTGTAAAGAAAGGAAAGTCCAGTGTAAATCTCCAAGCAGCTGGAAGAAACAAGAGTTAACAGAGAGGAGAAGATGACCCTGATCAATATTTGGGCTTCAGACATGGTTGTGTGAAAAAGCAATGAAAGAACCATCCTTGCTCTTTAACAACGTTGAGACAAATTCACAAATGAAGGGGAGCATAAACAAGGAAATACTGTATCATTCACTTGCAGTATTTATCAGCACCTTTCACATTTGTTGAAAAACAGTGAGGGAAAGAGAGAGGAAGGGGGGGGAGGGGGGTGGGTAAGAAAGCTTTCCTGGTAAGTCACTACCCTGAAGACTGAATGCTGAAGATAAGGTGGTCGCTGCTGTGCAGTACAGGGATACCATGCATACTCACCCTCCCAGCCTTGTGAAACAGAGGCTTCCTTCTTACTCAGTCACAGCACACCTAGGCCAGAGTTCCTCAGCTTCTTACCAAATCTCTTACCAGACGGATTGTATTGGTCTGCTGCTAACCCCAGATCTTCCTCTTCTCCCTCAGGAAGCATGAGGAAAACCCCATGTTCTTTAAAAGCATGAACAATATAACAGTAAACTCAGGAATCTGATCCTTTCCTCTTTTTTCTTTTTCTTTTTCTTTTTCTTTTTCTTTTTCTTTTTCTTTTTCTTTTTCTTTTTCTTTTTCTTTTTCTTTTTCTTTTTCTTTTTCTTTTTCTTTTTCTTTTTCTTTTTCTTTTTCTTTTTCTTTTTCTTTTTCTTTTTCTTTTTCTTTTTCTTTTTCTTTTTCTTTTTCTTTTTCTTTTTTCTTCTCACATTTCATTTCAATTGACAGGCAGTGTTTCTAGGGTCAGAGGGTTTTTATCTTTGACTGAAAAATTCCTCAGAATAAAACTGGGGATGAAAATGTCCTTTTGCAGCATTACCAAGAACTCTCCAAGGGATATATGCATGGGCAGCCTTGCATGTAGGCCAGTAGTCTGGCATTGTAAAATCCCTATGGATGTTTAAGGTCCTGCTGATATGAGAAGAATGGATTGCCAGTCTCCTTTGCTGGACTTGTTATCACATCTCTTCTCAATTACTATACAGGGCATGTACGGTAATGGCACACACACACATACTTCCATATACACACGTCTTTAAATTTCCTGATAGCTATGGCCAAAGAAAACTTCCAGCAGTTGTGCACAACCTCTTCATGTTGTACAGAGTAGCAAGCGGGTTGCTTCAGATATTTTGAGCAATTTCTGCTCTCTTGGTAAATGGCAGAATCAGGTGGACAGATTTAGAAGACTTTACTTCTCCTGGAGAGATCAATCCTTGACTACTGCTCCCTAGAAGACCTCCTTTGTACATTTCCCACAGGAGGAAAAGAGGCTCTGAGCCTGGGGTATTTCCACAGAACGGTGGGTAGGCTTCATGTCTCCCTCTGACCATGTGTTAAAAATGACCCTTACACATTATCAGTTCCTGGAGACTTGTTTGTCTCTTTCAGAGGCCCCGTGGGGAGGAGATAAGTTAGTGAGAGCTAGAAGGGGGAAAAATTCTCCAGGAACAGATCTAGAGTGGTCTGAGAACTGTAAAAGTAGCTAAAATGCCAGCCAGTTGCTCTTTTCAACAGTGGCAGTGGTACCTGCCAACACTGGGAAAACCACAGCCTCTGCAGATATACCCTTCCCCTTCTGGTGTGGGTAGGCATGGAGCAGCTAGCACCAGCAGGCAAACTGGGCAACCTATGGCTTTGGAAGAGACAGCAACTTGAAAGCAATATAGGCTAGGAAAAAATGGTATGCAAATGGAATAAGTGGGCAGTGAGGAGTTACACACTCTATCCTTGTCATGTTACTCACCTTCCAAAATATATTGTGTCCCCTGTGCCCAGCGTACAAATAGATGCTTAGCTCTTTCCAGTGCTTTCCTGACCTCTCTCACCTCTGTGATCTCAATCCAATCCACTTACATTTTCAGGCTAGCAGTCTCTTTCCTGCAGAAGCTTTCCCAGCATGAGGCACATGAGGAAAACCAGAGAGGAATAAAGAGTTAAGTTCTACAAATACCTTTCAAAGTGCCCATGACAATCTCTTCCCACATGGAAATAAAACCTTCCTTTCCTTCCAGGGGAAAGCAGGGCTTGAAGTCTCTGTTATCAGCAGCCTGCAGTACTACCCCATTTAAAATCACTACATATACATATAATCCATAAGAATATACATATACATATTTATGTATATTTGCGTATTGACTGATCTAAACTCCTTTTCCTGCTTGTTACAGGTGTTGCCTGTAAAGCAGCCCACCATGAGACTAACATGAGAAGGGAATTAAACAACGGAGAAAGGTTGCTTTTGGAAAAATTCCTGCTGCAGGGCCAGGATGGCTATTTGCATGTGACAGCAACTTGTGCAGGAGGGAACACTAAGTTTGATGCTGACGTAAGATGCTAGGATGTTTTGAGCAGTTGACTCCAGAAGTAACATTTCTGAAAGGATTGTCTTGGCTAGGAATACAGGCACGCTAAGAGAATAACTTTTGACAGAGCTTAAGGTCTTCTTTTTTATTCTAAGATACTGCCAGCTAAGATGGGTTTGGACTGGCATATTATTTCCATTTTATACCTCCACTTTGTTATCTAGATTCTTGTGGGTCCACACCTTCCTGAAGTTTGCATGTCCAACAATCATTAATGAATTTTATTCTCAATTGAGTATATTTAAGAAATACAGAACAGAAATAGTGGGCTAGATTAAATGACTCACCTACACAGACCATGGATCATTCAGAAATTGTAAGCAGGTTTCTCAGTGCTCATAAACATTAATTCATTAGCCTCTTTCTTGTCTGGCTCTTCAAATATAATTAGGAGGAGAAAAGAATTTTGCAGTCACCTCAGATCCCAGTGTGTGTAAAAACATGGAATCACTGTATGAAGGTACAATGGTAAAAATCAACTTTCTTTCAAGTTGAGTCCAAGGAAAGAGGAGAGGGAGAGGGAGAGGGAGAGGGAGAGGGAGAGGGAGAGGGAGAGGGAGAGGGAGAGGGAGAGGGAGAGGGAGAGGGAGAGGGAGAGGGAGAGGGAGAGGGAGAGGGAGAGGGAGAGGGAGAGGGAGAGGGAGAGGGAGAGGGAGAGGGAAGGGAAGGGAAGGGAAGGGAAGGGAAGGGAAGGGAAGGGAAGGGAAGGGAAGGGAAGGGAAGGGAAGGGAAGGGAAGGGAAGGGAAGGGAAGGGAAGGGAAGGGAAGGGAAGGGAAGGGAAGGGAAGGGAAGGGGTGTGGGGAACATCCTTGTTTGACAGACCTGTCTTTCCCATTTTTCTCATTCAGGATGACTCCATAATTTCCTAGAGTCATCAACATAGTGTCTGAAAGTCTGAACCCTGCACTTTTGAAGAGAGCAGAAGAGTTTATCTACAGTGTCTTTAGGTAATTTCTGAATGAAACTTAGGTTTAACCCTTGGGCAGGTGTTTTGGTTATCTCACTGTTAGACAGGAGGTCTTTTTACTTTTTCATGGTCCTTGCTCCACTGTTTCAGGTCAACAGCTCTGCAATGAGACCTTGAATCTCGACTGTCACAGCAGTCCTAGGGACTAGAGAAAAAGTTCTGCAAGTTCTTTAATTGTGCCTTTTCACAGTGTCATTCCCAGCCATACTGCTGCTATGTGAGGAGCTCACATGTATGGAAAATGTTTCAGGACACTCTCAAGAAAAATAGATATATTATTCTGATCCTACTTTCTACAATACACAATATGCATGCCATGTGGCCAACAAACGTAGCAGGTTCATCAAGCAGCAGTTCGGAATGTACCCTGGTGTGCTAAGGATACTTGTGGGAACTTTTCCTCCTCACATTTACAGTTCAGATGGTGACAGTAATGTATCTGTGATATAACCAAAAGAAGGGATGTATTTCACAGAAAATGTAGCTTAAAGGTGGGGCACCTTGACACAAGAATTTTAGATGCGAAAGGACTATGTGGCTCAGAAATTATCAGATATTGCTTCTGAAGAAAGGTCTGTCTTGGCCTGTCATGCACAGAAATACTGTCTGTAGTACTGGAAATATCTGGGCATCATTTGACTGGAGGCTGGGAAATCATCCTGTAGAATCTTGGCTACATTTGCTTTATTCTGCAGGTGCTTGGTCTTATCACTCTCAGAGAAGAATTACTAGCCAGTAAAACTGTAGCTTGGTCTAGGCATTTGCACATATTCTAGCAGATAGTCCTATTTACATATTATTCACCTTTCAAATTAGAGAAATTCTAGTACACTTAAACAAGGTTTATTTAATGTCTTGGTCCTTAGGTTTGCCCTAAGGAGATGGTTAAAATCAATTGTAAGTGTGTAAATTTTCTCTGCTCATTGGGCTTAGAAGAGGATGGCAGGTGAGCCCTTTGATATTTTTTATTTTCTTTGTTGAAAACCTGAGATTTCCCAGAGGGTAGATACACAAACAATAACTTTGATTTTCTATTCTAACAAGTTAAATATCCAAACAGAAATTAAAAATTCTCTGTAGTGACAGTGAAGATATTAGTTTAAAAATGAAGGTTTCATGATAAACTGAAGTAAAGTAATTTTTTTTTTTTACTGTGAAGTAAAATTTTTGTATCTAAGTGTATACATTAACTGTATGCAGGTACAAAGTATGTTATATGATACTACCTATTGCTAAACTGTTTATACTAAAGGCCAAGGTACACAGTCCTTGAATGTTCATTTGTTAACATGTTGAGGGAATTAGAGTTAGAATTAGGTTTTAAGCTAAGGCTTAAAATAGATATTTGCTGGTTTTCTCTCTCTTGGTCCTACAAAATTCGGTGTAACAAGATTCCTTGTGAGAACTACTCTGTCTTACAGTGTAGACACAGCTCAAGTATCTTTCTGGGTAAATGAGTATTAATAGAATCTCAGATTTCAAGACAGTAATGAGACAGACAGAGCCTAATTAGCAGTTAAGGAAGGCCTTCACACTTGGTGGGTTTTTCAGCTCATGAAAAATTTTCTCATTTGTTCCACACTGAAGGAATATTGTTCCTGAGGCAATGGTACTGTATTTCTGGAAGACTGATCATTGCATCCCAAAGACTGTAGATATAGACTTCTCCTTAGTGCCAAGCAACAGATGCTGTCATGGGAGAGATGCCCTCCTGTCCTCTAATTCCAACAGGCAGAACTGCTGGACCCTGTGAAGGTGTAGGGATAATATCCTGTACAGCAGCCTAGCAGCAGGCCACATGATAACCTGGGATTCATAATCCAGCATCTTTCTAGTTCCTAAGGTTTTGCAGATTATTCCGTATCTCTGGGTTCTTCTTCGCCCGTGCTAGAAAAGGAAGGTGCTTTGAAGATGGACATGGTGTTGTGTCAGAAGAACGTAAATTCTGACAGCATGAATTTCCTTCACTCTGACAGTTGCATTCTGGGCTTGCCCAAACAGAAGAATGACAGGACTTTCCCCATTCTGTTTCTCTCCTAACTAGGCAAGGACCACAGCCAGACATGCTTATGATTAGCAGTCCTTACTGAAGGACTATGAATAGAGGTAGACTGTAAACTTCAGGAAAGCACATTCATGCAAGTAGAGGCAGGACTGGTTAATGACACCAAACCAGAAATGCCATGTATGACTGCTGTGTATACTGCTGCAAAACATGTACTTCACTCTGCCACCTGCTTCTGCAAGGCTTTCCAGATAAGTTGCAATTGCAAAAAGACAAGCCAGCTGCCCTCTGACATAGAAAAGCAAATGTATGTTAGTGCCTGTTTAGCAGCCCGTGTATACTCAACTGTTCTGCTCTCTGTCCCCATTTCACTCCCAGGCTCAAGCCCTCACTGATCATGTTGCATACATTCGAGATATCTTCTGGACTTCCCTCTGAAAATAAACTGTTGAGAGCACATTTTGTTCTAAATTGTGTATCTGCATTGTACTGTACTGCACATACCTGAGAGTCCTTCAGCTTTGTCTCAGCAGGACTTGCATGCTCAAAAGCCTCTTGCTCCCCCTCAGGTGTACTTACCTGACAGTATGGCATTGTCATGGTGATCTGCAAAAAGAGCCTTCTTGCCACAGAAAAGGAATTACTGTCCCAGAACAAATACAGTAGAAATAACAAAACAACTTCTTGAAAAGCCCCGATGATAAGGTCTCAATATATGTTGCAAATGAAACTATTCCACACAGAAAGTCCTGAATCTACACAAGCTAGGGATTGGTTTGGGGCTCATGTCCTATCCTTGTTTGTAAAGGCAGTATGAATAGGACCAGGTCAAGGTAGAAGAAGGGAAGTAGTCAAAGCAGCTTTTCCCCTGGACTGTCAATTTTCTGGCACACCTCTGTTCTGTCAATCCATTTTTTCTCCCTGAAAAGAGTGGCTCTGGCATTTATTTATCTGTCATGAATTATCTCAGAGCAATGAAGCAGACTAGAAGAGGGTTCAGCACTAAGAGAGAACTAATTACCCTCTGATAAATGCACAAGATCTTCAGGGGGCCCATACAGCAGAAACAAATGAGACAGAATCTGGGAATCAGACGGTATAAAATTTGAGATGTTAGGTTTGGTATAAATGCGACTTAGAATAACCTTTACCCACTTCTTGATCATTCACTTTGAAGAGTTCATGAAATCAGATTAGTTCCTGTGATTACTGTTGTTCTAACAATTGAATTTATCACATACCTAGACCCCTTGGCAACACCGGCATGAATCAGTCCTCACAGCTGCCTAACAACAAGAAACATGGGCAATTTTTCTTTGATCTGTCATCTTTTTCTTGCCTGGATAACTTTTTTTGACACCATTCCCTAATGAACCAATGCTGGTAAATTAGAAATTCCTGCCCATAGCAAATGTTTTCTTACCCAAAAGACCTGAAAAGAACAAAATGCTGCTGTTTTATTATTATCCTCCTTTCTGGTTCCAGTACACATGATCTATCCAGTCAAGTGGGGGACTGCAAATTGCTCATAACTGAAGTTACGTGCTTTATTTTTCAGAGAATTTTGGAAGTGGTTCTCACAGAGAGCCAAGTAAGTGGACTGGAGAATTCTGCAAAATGCAAAGTATGAAGTGCCAACAGACTTTGCTATCCACTTTTCTCCATCTTGTTTCTTGTAATTTCCAGCTGTTGAGGAAGCTGAGTCAGACCAAAGTTCTTCTATATTCATGGCTGTCCCTTTTCCTAGAAGTAAGCTAGTCAATGCTGCACTGTTGGGTTTGCATCTGCACTCTGTCATGGCATGTTCCCTGTAAAGACATCTGGATAGTGTAGGAAGGCTGGCACTCTACCAAAGCAATATGAACAGAAGTGGTGATTTATTACTTTTCCATATAAGGGTAATCAGAGAAGCTGGCAGATTGACACTGGTCTTTGGGAAAGGCACAGATCTGGAGTGGGTAGTGGGAGGAAGCCTGCCCTATTATCCAGTCATTCTTCTGAGATCCCGTGACAGGACTGCATTCATCTACTGTGAGCAGCACAGCCCAAAACAGAGACCTCATGATATCCACAAGACGACTCTCCACACTCCTCTGAAAGCAGAAGTTGTTCCTCCCACAGAGAAGTACTCTTCTTTTTATTTGCCAGCCATGGATCTTGAAACTTACTCAGGTCTGAAAATGGTCCTCAGCCTTTGCAGCTAACAGGGCAGCTTCACAAATGGATGGTGTGGGTTAGAAATGTTTGTAATACAGTTGCTGTACTCTGCACTTCTCCCCAGTCCTCACACCCCCAAGCAATCTTTTACATTAAATCCTCAGGACAAAGTTTTCTGTTGTCTGAGGCCAATACTCAAACAACAGAATTCATGTTTCTCCTGTCAGCCTGAAGAACTGATGTAGCACACACAGTGTCAGGACCGGAAAAGATCCAAATCCAGTGCTCTGGGGCATCCTTAACAGTGTCCTGCATGTTTCTTGGAGATGGAATTGCCAGACCATGCTAAGAAAGGAGAAAAACTGAAAATCATTGTACCTGAAGACAACCACTGCTGGTTTCTGCCAAGTTTCATTTTGGCAAAAGGAGGTTGTAGGTCTTCCCTCATCTTGGTCAACCCACCGCATTTACAGAAAAATGCATGAAGAGATTTAAAGTAAGAGTTCCCTCTAGAGGAGTGAAGCAAAAATGTACACATCATTCTGTGTTCTGCTAGAGTCCAGTCTCCATTTTCTTTACAGATAAAGGCTGACAGTGGGCTAAATCCAATTATGAATTCCACTGCCCATGCATATGCAATAAAAATGAAACAGTGTCAGCTACACAGAAAAAAGCCAGCAGGTCCTTCTGAGGATTATCAATGGCAAAACCCTGAATCTTCAAGTTTAATCCAGCCACAGTTTACACAATTCTGTCGCTAGAAATGAAGAAAACACGGTTATTGCAAAAACTGTGAGAATCTTACAGAGTGATCCTGACCCCATTGTGCTTAGTTATTGTGCATCCCTCCACTGCAGGGCCCAGCAGCTAAACATGAGAGAGAAAAGGAAATCAAGGCACAGAAAAGATTAGGCTGTGGTCAAAGTCAAACAGAAGAGCAATCATCTGAACAGAATTTATTTGTATGGAGTCATTTTGTCACCAGGTTTTGTTAGTCCGTATTTTTTCATTACTACTGATAATGAAATCATCATAATGAAAGGAAATTAGCTTTGGGAAATACTTTGTTTCATATTCTCTGGGTATTGAAGGATACTTTATTTTTTTTTTTAGAAGTATTCAGCATTATGGAAAGGCTGAATATTTCTTAAGAAAGCATTCTTAAGAATACTCAACTTATATATGAGATGTAACTTTATTTGTTACATTTTATTTGGAATTCTGATCACAGTAGGAACAGTGTGAAGACCAGCTGTGAAGAATTTAGATTTCTTATGGTAGCGATATCTATCCAGAAATCTCCATGGGGAAAGCCATGGAATTAAGTTGTCGGATTTCCAAACCAAACACATGTGAAGGTAGAAGTGACCAGCTATCTTGTACAGGGAAAGAAGACAACAAATGCCAAGCTAGGAAGAGAAGAAATATTCTTGGAAGGATTTTGTATTACAGCAGACTGGTTTAGATAGAACCTTTTAGGCTGGGCTCTTCAAAAGAGACCAGAGAAGATAGGCATACAGCTTCCACTCGGAGTCATCTGAAACTTTCTGCTGCAATTAAAGCATGTTGTGCCTTGGCCTTCTCCATGGATGGATTTAAGCATAATGCCACGTTGTATTCACCTATATTTTTCATTCCAAGGGAATGGGATTCCTTCAAAAATGTATGTGAATAATTGTTGATGTCATTTTACACATGAGGTTGGAGAGATGATACCAGATTATGGTACTGTCAGACATACATATAAAAATACCTAGAAATATATTTAAATTACCTTCCCCTATTTTGACACATGCAATTATTTGTAGAGGAAACTGGTTCAAGGAAGTTAAAGACAGCTTGTGAACAGAAGATGCAGAGGTTTGCATTGTCTAATTGACCTTTCCAAATATTTGTGAGAAAAGATACACATATTTTTTCAAGGCAACAGAAACAACAATACATATGAGAGCCACAACAGTCTGTCTGCGTGCTAGCTGCTTTGTTTAACAGAAAGGGCCAAAAGGTCAGTGTAGGTTTAATGTCTCTCACTTGTTTTGGCTTTGAAAGTTAAGTTGTGATGAACAAACTGCAAGTTGTTAGAGCAGCGACAGATCCTGCCCCAACAAGACCAGTTTTGTGATACTATTTTATGAAACATTTCTTTGCAAGAAAGTGGAACATGAAGCAAGTGAATAAAAGAGGATTCAGAGGCAACCTAGGAACTAGCCCAATGTTTCAAGAGATATAGCATCAGTTTCATAGACTGTCTCTGTGACCCTGGATAAATCACTTGAATAATCTTTGCCTTCATACCTAGAGTTAAAAGTTAAGGGTTTAAATACTCACCCACTTGGCTGCTTTGCATCCCTCTCAGATTACCCAAGAAACAAGACTGTGATTATTTTTATCTGCTGCTCCATACAATGGTGTTGCTCCTGTATGAGATTTTTCAAACGTCATGGATAGGACAGATACAGTGCACAATGTCATTACTACTCCATAAATGGAAAAACAGTTTGGGTGTTTACTGCCTCTGTGAAACAGTAGCTAATATTGCAAAGGACACTGCAAAGCCAGGTAAAAGCAGTTACCTGTAACTCGCCTTTCCTGAAGACAGGAAGGAGTGGAGCCCTCAGGAGGCAAGAGGGGTAGGGTGCTAAAAGAGATAGCTCCGGCCATGAGAGCAGGGTTCCCTGCAGCCTGTCCACTGCCAGATGTCCCCCAGAGTAGTCACCCTCCTCTCTCTTGGGTGGAGGTGGAACAGGAGGACATCTCCCAGGCTGTTGACACTTTCTTGGCCCATGGATCTCTCCGACAATACTGTGCAATGATGAGTGTAGTGAGTCATGGAGCAAATATTCTAGAATCATTTTAGATGTGCTACTTTTTGCCAGTAGCTGGGAGTTTTTTTCATAACACCTGCCTAATTGTGCTTTATCTAAGCAGAGGTACCTCCCTAACAACTACCTAGCAACATGATGAAGGTCAGACTTTGATAATAGTCTCTCCCCTCCAGCAGTGCCAGCTCTATAGGCTAGAACACTAAGCAACCACTTGCTTTACAGTTCCAACATCTCACTTGTCTAATGATACACTTTGGGAAATTAATTGCATCACAAATAACATTCTCTGCAACAATATGCAGATCTTTGCATGCTGGACTATAGCGATAAATGCTCCTATTTCTGTACACTTTTAAACTCACCACATTTTCAACTTTTGACTGCTTTAGTCAAGTAGCTCTTCACAGGTTTTCCATTTGTTTTATACTTTTAAGTTGGAACTGCTTGTTTACATTATGTTTTTCTTTATGAACAGGGGTTTTTTACATCCTAGAAAATTTTAATTTAATATAAAATTGCTGGTGATTAAAGATGTCACTTTAGTATCTTTAAGACTTGAAGATAAGAGAGAATTCGTTACACAAGCTGAAGTCCATGTTTTAGTTGTCCATAGCTTCATTGTTTTATTTCTTAAATGAGAGCTATCATTAGACTAAATTACTTTGTGTGTCCTATGTCTATAAGCTTTTTTTTTTTTTTTTTTTTAGACTTAACCATTTTACTTCTAGTAGTGGCATAGGCTACTGGGTAAGTTTCCAGCTAGCCTGTGGTCATTCTCACTATGTTTAGGGCATAGTGATGCACCCTAAGTTTACCACACAGAAGTCCAACAGGTTCTGCTTCCTTTGCATCTCCAAATTTTGAGCTCACATATCATCTTTCTGTTCTTCATTGTTTAACTTCCTCTTTCATTAATGCACAGATTTCAGTTGTGAAATGGCATCTGCACTGTATCTGGGCAGTGTCACATTCCTAACACCTACCTAGCAATATACAGAAGGTCAGACCATGGGCCTCTGGTATTGGTCTAACCACTCCACTCGCTCTGCTGCTCTGTAAACCAAGATACTAGGCAGACATAACGTAAAATCAAAACCAGCTTTGTGAAGGATATTTGGTAAAAGCCCCAAAATCTCTTTCTGACACATTTCTCCAATGCTGAATTCACCATACTGTTGCTGTATACCTGAAGGAATTTACTCTGCTAATAAAAACATACTCTGTACTTACAACATCACAAACTTTCTGCTGCTGTAGTACTGTCTTGACAGTGTTAGGAAAAGTCTGTTTAACTATGAAATAGGCAATACCAATGAGCCCAGAAAATAACTGTTGCTTGTTTAGTAAGGCAAATCTGGAAAAATGCAGAATGTTTATAATTTATCTCTATTGCAAGGCGTAGTTAAGTTTCACTCAAGCAACTGCTTAGGTGCATGAAAATAAATCCCCAGAATTATTCATAAATTTGTATCTTTGATCTTTTAAATGCAGACTTTGCATAGTCATTAATATTTTCAATAACTGAATCTCTGTCTCTTTTTTGTTCTGCTTTTGAATTATTATTATTATTGCTAATGAAAACCCAAGTGTTCTCTAACTGCAACAGGAACTCTGATTGCACTTGTAGAACTCTGCCTTATTAATTACACCCTCAGCTAAAACCTTCTGTATAAAATTAACAAAGACAAAGCAGGAAGTCTGCCCTTGACTGCAGCTTGGACTATATGTTAAAAAAGCCAGTTTGACTTTCTGTTCTAATTCAAGCACTTCCATTGATTACTGGCAACTATTTAAGTTTTTATTCTTTTTGATATCAGAGCATGCCTATGAGGAAATCTTAAAAATCAAAACTCAATCACGCTTCTGGAGAAAAGCCAGAAATTGGAAAATAGCCACAATAGTTTAAAGAAGCTATTCAGAAGACAGTAGAACCTTCAGAGTTCAACTTCATACCATAAGAAAGGTTCACTAGAACATTTTCTACTGGCAATCTTTACCACAGACGTAAGGCTATGGCTGACTCATCAGAGTAGGCTGGGCACAACATGCACATACAAAACCAGAAACAGAAAAAAGGCAAATTACCACAAGTCAACCCACAAACCAAAACAATTCTGAGCCTGTATTAACTGGCTCCAGCTTTTAGGAGAGCTATGAAGGTCTTGATTCCTTTCCACAGACTGTCAAGAGACAATGTTAGATCCTTGAATGCTTTGTCCAAATTAGAAAAATTTAATTTGTGTGTTTCAGTTCTTCTCAAGGGACTTTAAATCATCCAGGTGTGTCACATGCATCTGATTCGTCTTGCCTTTTTGCCTCCATAGTGGAAAGGATAGTTAAAATGACAATAAAAAATCCATGTGGTTGGGGTTGAAAGCTTGGGTGAAGTCTGCCTTGCCTGACTTCCAACAGAAGGGAGGCTTGGCCACCATCAGAATCTTCTCTCCACAGACACCCTCCTCCATTTTACAAAACACTTGCAACTCATAAATTTGGCCTCCTTATTCCTGGCCAAATGAACTTTCCACAGGTCTTGGAGATCTGTAATACATTCCGACAGCCCACTCTGACTTGCTTGCCATGGTCCAGCTACTTTAGAAGTTGCAGCCTCACATAAGGGATGGTGCCTCCCTTTGTGGCTACTACTTTGGTTCTCAGAGCTAGTGTGCCCAGAGCAAAATGGTCCTTTTGCCTCACCATCAACCCCCACCTGGGGCTGTCTCCATGCTGATCACAAACAGAACTTCAAATCGAAGCCCACAGCCTGCAGAATATCCTCCCTACCTTGTTTGTGGTATCCAAGAATGGACAATTCCCTTCCTGCTGCCATGTCTCTCCTTGCAAGCAGCAGGACACATCTTTGTTGTTGGGCAAGGGAGGAGAAAGCAGGGTGTGCTGCCCCTAGCTAGATGTGCCTGCTGGTCCCTCTCCAGCTGCAAGAAGAATACACATCTGGCAGCCCCTGGGCATAGTGATTCAGAGAACCAGCCAAGTGCAGAGGAAGGGATAAGGGAAGGGGAGAGTTGGGTTAGAAATATTTGCCCAGAGTCTCACAGGGGTTTATGTGCTGGACTATGGAAAAGTGAGACAGGAAACAGATCCACTGCACATTTATGTTTATTAGCTATCTGCCTTTAGCATGTCATCAATATATAGATGTGTGTGTATGTATATGTGTGCATGCGCTTTTTCAAGACCCCTTTCCCACATTTTCACATCTCATTTGAACACAGAATTGAAGAGAATCAGACCTACCACAAGCCATATTTGAAAGTCAGACCTGCTGTTATAAAGATGCTGGATGTTGTGGTTAAGAACCTTGTTTATGTTGTTGCTGTGTGGTTATATATGGGCGGTCCAAAATAAAGCATCCTGGTCCAGGAAGACATCCAGTCTGAGTGTTAAGCACAAGGGATAGACAGAAAAGCCAGAAGATGACACAAAACAGGGGGACAACTTCATCAGTGTGGGAAATATTCCTGTGTTACCCCTGCAGTTCAACTTGGGAAGAACCTCAAAAGAAGGGAGTTCTGAGAACAGTGTGGTAGTTATGTAGATGTTAATGATTGCAGGTGGGACAAATCTCCTCATCGGACTAGTCTCAGTCTTAAAAATCCTTAGAAATCCTGCTACAATGAAATTTTAAGGGTCCTGAGAAGCTACCACAGCTCCCAAGGTACTTGGGGTAAACAAACAAACAAATGAGGTAAACATTAGGGCATGAGCAGGCTTTGAGAAGTGTGCAAAAACCAAAGCCAGGCACCTTATATTTAGCTTTACAAAGAGATAGGAGCCAGAGAGGAAGGTGAAGAAAGGGTAGACTATTTTCAATGACAGTAATGGGCATGTTCTTTCAAAAAGGGCTCTTTTTTCCACAAACCGCTGTGCTGTCCATGATTGGGTTTCCCATAGCTTTTCTGACAAGGGCATTATAGCAGAATATCTTCAGCCTTTTACAAAATCATCAGCAAAGCAGCATAATGTGAAGGCAGCCATTATAAAAGGCACCTCTTTAACTTACGTTGCCTGTCTCCCTAGTTGGAACTTTTTCAGGTGAGAAAAACAGTCAAAAGCTTATAGAAGGAAAATCCTCCACTAGCCCAGTCCATGGCTACATTTTTGAACATGGCTACAACAGGCTCATGCTGCAAGTCTGTATTTCAGCTTCCTCATGTCTCACTCTAGATCCTGAAGAGTAATTTTTCTCCAGGTGGCCTATTTCCTTAAGATGCTGAGGCAGACTGAGTTTTGGCGTTTCCTTGGTTCCTTACATTATAGACTGTACTTTCAAGGACCAAACCTTCCAAATTTGTCTCCTCTGTTTGAAATGATGTTTATACTTTGGCTGTAAAATACAATTTCATTAAAGGAAATTAATTCAGTAAGCAATTTGAAGAATGCCTTTTCATCTGGGAGATTGATTTATTTTTCCAGTTTGCAGCTATGCAATCTGAAATGGCAAGACTTTCAGAAATGGGACAAATTACTCTTCTTTTAACTATATGGATAGTAATGCTATCTCAGGAATTCAGGTTTGACAATCTTGGCCTTCAAAGGAGCCTACAGTAACTGAGTGCCCCAACTCTCACCTTTTTATCACACCACAAGTTCTCCCAGAGTGAAAGAAATATTATTTGCTTGCAGGCCTAATTTAGATAGCATCTGACCCATTGTAGACACTGTTCAGACAAAAGGAAGAACAATCAAAAATTTACTTTATAAATACCTTTTTGTCTCTTTTCTGGGGTACTCACCTATCATCACTACAGGAAGATGCACTGTGGATTTAAGTCACTGTTTTGTAGAGTGCTTAAGAGAAGTCACACGGTGGAGCAGACTGAAAATTCCACGGTGTTGCCTGTCCTGCCACTGTCTCCTCTTAGACTGCTTTAACAAGCTTACCTGGCCAGTGACATATTCCCTTTCTTCCAGCAAAAACCTTTTAACTGCATATGTTGTTGTCTAGCCCAGAGGCCTATCTTGGAGATGAGGTCTCTTAGCACAGTGCAGTGCAGCTCTATTTTGCTTTGATTCTAATGAAGTTCATTATAATGCTAACCAGAAGTCTTTTTCTTTTTCTCTTAAGTGGCAACTCACTGGAATTTGAAAAGAAACCACATTTTCCTTGTGGTTAATTACATTTAATCAGATTGGGAGTCCTTTTTTTCCAGTGAGGAAAACCACTAAATTTAAAAAGCAAGGAAATTATACAAAACCACTTTTGATTCTCTGTTATTCATGGAATAAAATTAGATTTTAAAGGAACTCATTCTTTGGTAACTGTGAGGCTGACTGTAATTAAATCTCCTCATCTACTTTTACATTACATTTGCAGTTCTTTATGTACAGACTTGCTTGGATTTAAGCTACTTTACTACTGAAAGAAGACCACTCAGTTTGAAAATAAGTGCTGTTTGGCCTTGTTCAGGACACTGGAAAACTTTGTCTGAACTAATGAGCATAGATTGTCAAGTAAATAATCAATTTGGTAAAAATAGGTATTATTTCCTGTCAGAAAAAAAGAAGAATAATGCTATCAGATGAGAGTAGAAGACAGTTTTCTATATTATCTTAATTTATTATCATTATCCTGATGAGATAAGAGAGTATTAATATATTTCTCATCATTTTGGTTTGAAAATTCACACTGCATGATTCCTGCAGGTGGTTCAAGGAATTGTCTATCTTCTCTGTACCTGGCAATTCCAGGAAAACCATGATGATTCAGTTCACTGGCTTTAGATTCCAAGGAAGATGATAGACTAAGACCTCTTACTAAGAGATGACATCGATTTCCAAAGTACTTGAAAACTGACAGGGTAGGAAACAGTTAAAGAAAAAAAACAAACCACCAGCAACCCAAAACTGAAGTGGTTTGGGCCTGGCCAAACAAAGGATGGTAAGAAGGATAGAGACAAAAAAGTTTGCACGCACTGGACAAATAGGATTCATCCAAGCATCACAGGAAACATTTGGTAAGTGATATCTTAGTCCTCACTACCTAAATTTATTCTAAATTAACTTTCCATTGTCCTGGTCAGATTACATTGTTAAATCCCATTAAATTTTTTTTGCAGGCAAACTTAGATGTATCCTGGCTGTCTCTGTGCGGATCTAGACTCTTCTCAGGAAGAAAAATTGTATTTGGATAGTTTGTCCAGAGCCAGTTTAATGAGGGGCTTCACCAAAGAAAAAATACACTAATTTGAGAGGCATACCCAGAGATTTTAGAGAAGTTTATTTTAAAGTGATGATGATACCAGCTCCAAGTCCAGTATTGTACAAGAGGCCAATATTTGATTGGTTTCAGTAGCCAAATTCTTAGTTAATACCAGGAGTTTAAGCCATTTTGTGCAGAAGTGAGTTATGTTTATTCTAGATGTCCTGCCATTTGCTGTGTACATCAGCCAAAAATAGACATTCCCTGGTGTTTTGTGTTTCATATCTATGCTGAAGTCTTTGCTGCACCAAATCAGAGAGTAGATTCTTGGGCAAGAAGGAATGTATGCTCATATAATATGAATTCTGGTGTAAACAGGCCTTGTGAGTTCACTCAACTGTTCCTGTATCCCTTGTGTATGTTCTAATAAAAAAAAATTGCTATTAGAAACATTACATCCTGTCATGTCATGTCATCCCTGTTCCAGTGGCTAACTGCTTCCCTTTAAGAAATTGAAACATATATAAAGCACAAGCTTTTTCAGTTTACAGAGTTTGGAGCAGCTCAGGTGCCACAGATGTAGAAGACTTCACACAGTAGAAATAGTGGAGATGCTAACAAAGTATAATTGAAACACTTCTTCACTTTGCCTTTTTTCATGTTAAGAATTTGACTTATTTGAAGTGTTGGTATTATAAAAAGAAAATTTTGTACGATTGGGTAACAGATTTTCTGTTCTTCCTGGTAATAGGACCTATTCTCAGTATGTAAAAATCTAACTGGAAAATTAAGGTTATCATCCTTTTAAAGATCAAAACGTCATAGTGCACAGAGTTTCATGCTGACTTCATAGTATGCTTAGCCGTAGTTAGAGCATGCCAGTTTTTCACAGTGAAATTGCACTCCAGATGGAGGTCCTATATGAACGTGGCTATTTGCAGTTTCCTTTTCAAATAGACAGGGGATAACATGTTCACGTGGACTGAAGCCAGAAATTTTTAGCTGTGAACATCTTAGAGCCATCATCTAATACCAAGACTTAAAGTGACAAGTAGTAAGAATAATTATGACATTATCCTCTACTTGTAAGGCCAATTATTGCCTTTAATTCATGGTGTTCTAGTTACAGATGAGGCAGATTTTCCATTACAAGCTTCTTCTCTGTGTCTGTGTCACATGAAGCTGACATTTCTCACAGTAGCTGTCAGTCCAGTCATAAGAGGATTTTATGATTAATGAGATTCACTTTTTTGCTGTTTCCAAGGTGCTTCAAATCCCACATCATATACTAGAGGGAAAAGTGGGACACTTTAGGCTGATGTGTTCAGCCTAGAACAGTATCAGCTTTTCTATTGAAGCTCAGTTATACATAGGTGACTTTTTGTCACAATGACCAGGGTTTTGGTAGAGAAACATTAATGTCTTCTCTGATCTGCAGCCATCCCCACACATTTCTCTGAAAGTAAATCTTTTGAAATGCAAATGGAAACTCTGTGATCTTTGCCTTGCATTGAAGAAAAGGTTATAGAAACGCATGCTCTTCATATTTTTTTGCTTCCTTCAGTTATTTGTAATATTTTTTTTGACAATGTTAGATTTTATTTTATCAGTTTTCCTTTTGATTTTTGTCAGTTTTTCTATCTGTAGTATTTGTGCTATTGTAGCTTTTAGAATCTCCAACTGGTATTAGGGCCCTGTGGTTCTTTGTATGTGTGTAACACTGGGATTTTGATGGTGTGGAACAAGCAGGATTGTTTAAGCAGAGAGATGACTGACAGGAATATGATCGAGGTCTGTGCTGAAAGGAACAGAGAAGGTAAACAAGGAAATTAATGTTTCGCACACTAAAAGAACTAGGGAACCGCAAATTAGACTAAGGGATAGCACGTTCATAACAAAGGAAAGGACATGGCTTTCCACATAATATGTAGGTGAGCCATGGGCTTTCTTCCCCCCAAAATTTTGTAGGTTTAATTTTGCCTGGATTCAGAAGGAGACAGGGCAAATTGATGGAAAACAATTTGTTTTGTTCCACGTGGAGGGTGGTTAATTCATAGATGCTTGTGGCTTATGATATTTCCAGAGCCACAAAACTTAACTGTGGTAATAATCTGGAGAAGTATAATAGCAGTTCTGCTCTGACCTTACACGGATTCTGAAGTATGTGGTTTTGTGCATTGATGGGAATCAGGACCACATGGGTCTTGGGTGTGAACCAGTCTGATTCTTCTTGTGTGCTTTATATTCCAATCTTTGTATTGTTTTGTTCAAGAAAACAAAATGAGCACTGGGGAGGAAATCCATATAAAAGTGGTTGTTCATCTCGATGTAAGTCTGGTGGCATTCAAAAGAAGTCAGTTTCTCATAACAGAACTAAAGAAAACCTAAACAAATTTTGACAAATGAAGGTGCTAGAAATGTAATTATTTCCCCATATGTGTACACAAGGGCAGCTCAGGATAATTCAGTTGAATGGATCCAAAAATATGGGAAATGAGAATGGCAATCTTTGGACATACATGGCTGTTTCATCATGGGGGAAAAAAAATCTCTTGAAAATAACAGGGAGCTTCTCCTGAGCTGAGTCTTCAGATTGGTTCAAGAAAGCCCTCTGGACTTAGTAAACTGAGACAAAGAAAATATATGTGTAATGATGTCTAAGGCTGTCATTGATTTGCAGATTTCTGTCATCAGCTGCTGAGATGGTCAAGCCTTCATACAAGGATATTATTGCTATTTGATGATCTCAAGCTGTCTGCTTTCAGGGTTTGGAAATATTTTAAGATGAATGAAAACCTGGAATTTTCCACTCACTGTGAGGAGTCCAGAGGCTGTGCATAAAATACAATACTTACGCTGTAAAGTCCAGAAAATAACCCACACAAAACCTGAAAAGTCCAGTGTGCTTATATACTTGTGGCAAAGCATAGGCCTGTAGGTTTTTTACAAAATGTGTGCCAGCAATGAAAAGTGAAGAATGGTTCACAGATGCATTTGCAGATAAACTCTATTTTCTCTAGAGTCCAGAAGATAGAGCTTTTTGCCACTTTTTAGTGTTTTCTGACTGTATCAAATATTTCTTCTATCAAGAAACTAAAAATAGCAATGTATTGATAAGTGGATTGGGAGCTGTCTGCTGCTCCCTGACTGCTATTCCCTGCTGTTCCCTGTCCTGCAGAAGTCTGCTCTGGGGGTCATTGACAGATAAAGCTTTCTGGAAAGGCTAAACTAGACAAGTAGTCCAACAAAGAGTGAAGCTGAGGTATAGGGGGTCTTGAAGAATGAGAATCTTAACAAGTACATGTGAACACTTTCTCCTGCACCTATAAGCTGGATGGGACCCAAAGCAAAAACTGTGAATGAGAATTTATTTAAAAGAAGGACTTCACTAAATGCAGGAACTGTTTTATCTGTACTCACCTTTGGAGTCTCAGTCCGTTAATCCATCTCTATCCAAAAAGCACTTCATGAACTTTTCACTGAGAAGCCACTGAGGCCTCATTGCCAGCAACTGTTGCTCACATGCATTGTTGAGTAAGGAAACTTGGAATCATAAACTCAAAGTTTGCTTAAGGATTTGGGGGAATGAGCTTGCAAAGTCATGGTAGCATGTTACAGGAAAGGGCCAGACTCTGCCATTACCCAAAGAAGAAAGAAAGATTTACAGAAAATTTCTTTCCCTTAGGCAGGCACATCCCAGATGCCTTATCTTGACATTTTTTGACAGACAGCAGTGTGGAATAACAGTATACTTATATGAATGTATTTTCAGGAGGGGTAGGAATAAATTTTCTTAATTATGCTAATTCATCCAGTAAAATTTCACTCATAGGAGCTCTTCTTTATTGCATGTTTACTTATTTGCTGCACTTCACTGTTTATCTTTAAAACCCTCAGAAATCTGGCATCCGGATTCTTAAGCCACAAACAAGGATCACAGACATGGAGACAACAAGGCTGTATTTGTTATTACTCAGTTTTGTGTAATATTGCCCAACTTCCAAGGACTCAGCTTTGATCTTGCTTTGTTCTGTTGTTTGCTTACTAGAGGGAAGAGAATGGAAAAGAAAAGGGAAGTGTTTTTCCAAAGAGCTTAGCTTATCTTAGCTAAATTCCTTGGAATTTAGGAACATCAGGGACATGGTCTGATTTTCAAGGTTATATACATTAAGAAGATGTCTTCTTTTCTGTGTGTTCCTTTTCCTAAAAAACAAAACAAAACAAAACAAAACAAAACAAAACAACAAAAAAAACCCCTCTGTGGTTTTCTGTCATTTTAAAATTTTATATGTCTGCACTGGTCCTCACAGGGAAACTCCCATCCTAGTATTCCAGTTCCTGTTCTTCTGCTTCTGCTGGGATAAACATTAATGCAACAAAACTGTCAGACAGGCCTAAGAATATTTCAGCTGAAATGTATCCTTAAAAAACATACTTAAAAACTGTCAGACTTGAGCTATTGTAAACCTGTGTATGTCCTTCACCTAGCACAAGGAAAGTCTGCTGAATTGCAGTGGACTGCAGCATGAGATGTGGCTGCCTCTCTTAGTGGTGATAAAGATTTTCGTGGGATTGAGCTCATACACTTCATCTCTGCAGCAGCAGCAGCAGGGAGCACCAATGTCTTCATCCTGCATTTGCAGGGTGAGTCTTCCATCTGTGATAGTACTGTGTCTTAATGTTTCCAAGGAGGTAGTTGACCTGGTGAATTAAAAGTGCTTCCTGTCTTTATCTTGCCTCAGAGAGGTCTGTAGTTGGCAAGAGAGCCTGTTTCTTAATAGGGGGTGGGTCTAGCAGTGAGTTTGCTGTTGGGTTCTTATATTGTAACCACAGCACAGATCTTTACATTATTGCAGGGAACTGGTGTAACAGCTTGAAAAATTTGCTGTCTTGCTCTTGTTATTCTTGGAGCAAAGCATTAATGCACAGATGGACATAAATTAGCCCAGACTATGTTCTTGTTCATAGTTATTCCCATGGGACTTGACTGTTTCCTTGGCAATACATATGCTACACAGATTAAGACACTTGTATCAGAGGCTTCTTTTGTATTTTCAGAGTCATGCTGGCACCAAAGGACAAGGTTGCATTCTTGAACCCTGTTTTCTGGCTCCAGTCAAACCTTGGCACGCAGGGAGACAAGGAAGAGGAGACTAAGAGGGAGATACTGCTGTCCATGTCAATGCATGCAGATTCAAAGAGCAAAAAAGAGATGACTGACAATCCCAGTGAACTTAGAATTTGAAATGCTTTCTGTTTTCTGGAAAATGAAATGGAGCTATTTTTTGTTCCCTGGGAACTTTTAAACCTCTTTTCGTAACCACCAGGAAAATGTTTCCTTTAGCGCTATTAATAGAGTGATGGATTTTAAAAAATGAACAGATGGGATTCTTCTTGGGTTTGTTATTCACCAAAAGACACATTTCTGCCCTGCAAAAATAGCAGGTGCAGTGTCCATCACTGTCCACAGGGAGGGGAACAAATCCTAGCTCCTAGCATGCACTGGGATTTTTGCAGAAAGAATGCAATTTATCCACACTTAAACAGAGTGAAAATAATCTGTTTGTATTTTACTAAGCAGGCAAAATGTCCTGGCCAATACTGGAGGGTAAATTTACATTTTGTTTAGAGGCAATTTTAACAATCAGTTTGAACCTGAAGAGAAAGAACGACACGTTTCTTAAGTATCTCTGCAACAGCGATACTGTTTTACTGCATCAGAGGTGTACCTAAATGGTAGTAGGATCATGAGCAGGAAATCATGAAAAAAATAAGGTTAAACGAAACTTTTAAAGGTATTAGGCAAGACAAATGTTATGTTTGCTGTCCTGGTCATGTTGAATCTAGGTCCAAGCTGTTTCCTCCATTTGTAGAGTTCTTGAGGGCAAAAGTGTTCTTCTTCATTATGCCAATCAGGATTTGTTTCCTACATCTCCTCTTAATATTCAAGAGCTGGCATGTTTAATCATTTCCTCTTACACTCTCCAAAAAAAGCACTCCTTTCCGCCTGTTGCTACACAGACCTGATGCTAGCAATTCTGCTTTTCATTACGGGTTAGTCTGTGCTTTGATCAAAACATTTTGCCACAGGATGGAATAAAACCTGACCAGCTTGATCAAGTGGCAGCTGTCCCTGGCCCTGGCAGGAGTGTTGGAACTAGATGAACTTTAAGGTACTTTCCAATCCAAAAAATTTTGTGATTCTATGATCCCAACTCCTACAAAGAGTATTTGAGGGTGAAAATGTGATCACTTAACCTGCTCCATACTTCTCAACATGAGGGGTGATCCCTTGGCAGAGACATACCTCCAGAGTACACCAAGACTGTGCTTTTCCATCATGTCATTTCTTCAAGGTGGATAAACAGTAGAGATGCACTAATTCACAACCCTACAGTTCTCCAAACAGCAGAGCCATGTGAGAATGGGACCACGGTGAAACTGGTATGGCTAGATGTCTGCCTGGGGTGCTTTTTTACTGTGCTCCATTAAGGAGCACAGTAAGGGCTTTAAGGAAATTGAGAAAAACCACAAAATAAAGGTGGCCCTCTAATCATGTCACTTTGGAAGGAAAGTTCCTTCCACCCCTAGTTTAATGTAGTGCCTTCTTTTTAGATGTTTGAATGCAGCCACAGTGCTCAGGGTGTTGGTCAGCTTCAGTTGATTTTAGCACAAAGTATCTTCTCCCATGAATGTTACTGGACCAACAATGGCAATGGGGAAATACAATTTAAGCTGATCCACATAAACTAATTATCCTGACCTGTCAAGCTCCTACGTAATTCTTATTATAGTACTGCAAAATTCCATGAGAAGGCCTATTTAGAGAATGATTATCACCAGGTTATAGTTTTAAAAAGGACCTGCACTGTATCTGGCTAAAAACAATCAAAATTTCAAGAGAATTCAAAACAAAAAATGAGAAAATATTCTGATGTTGACAGATACTGTAGCAAAATAATGTAGCTTTTTTACATCTTGAGTGGGAAAAATGTCAGCTGAAAATATTACCTGCAAATTCAGCCTGTTTTGTTGACATGAAAAGAATTCCTAACATATGCTCTGGATCCATGCTAGAGGTTTTGCAAGAAGATGTTTTGCTCAGCTTTCATGTGGAAGTGTGACAAACCTTTTCTTCAAGGATTTCCCTAATATATGCAGAGGGATACTTGTTCAGATTTGTTTAGATCATATTTGTTTTCCTCGGTTTCTTCTGTAATAGATATATGGTATTAAATTCGTGGATCAAAATTGTGTGTATTAAACTTTGCAGTGGAATGTAAAAACCCCTGAATTCCTGGAAACAATTCCAGGGCATCTCTATACATACCACAGTCTTTTCTTAGTCCAAAAGTGTTACCTTGACATCTGCCAGAGGGATAACCGGGAAATGGCCCATTAAGCATGGGCTGACCACATCTTCACAATTAATCAGGAGATCCGATATCAATCTGGGCAGAGGGTGGCAGAAACCTTCCAACAGAAGATTCAGAGACTTTTCATTCAGACGTCTTTTCAACTTCTCAGGAAGCTCTTTCAGATATTCCTTGCGGGATATCGGACATTTCAATGATTGTGTTATGTACATGATGTAATGTTCTTCAGGTTCTTTGTTACCGTCTTGTTTATGCCTCGGGGTAGAAAAATGGTATAAAACACCTACCCTGAGACCCCGAATTTGTAGGCAGTACTCTGGAGATGCACCCTTTGCTGCTCCCGGATTGTCCACCCAACATTTGATCGATGTTGTCTGAGTTTATCGTGGCATTTTCTGAAACTGCTTTTCAAATTTGTTAAATAAATCTTTGATTTTGGAAATTGGCTCTGATAATTTATAACACTTCTAAAGGAGTTTTGGTTCTGAGTGGGAGATGCTTTTGAGTCATAATGATGTGTCTGTGACTGATAATGCAACTGATTAAACACTGGAGAGTGGTCAAAACCTAAATAACTTCTGTCTAGTCTGTAGTGCAGAACTCAAACTGGGCATGGTGCTCATGGCATTGCAAACATCTGGAGGTCTTTGTAAGTAAACATGTATGATTCAGACACCACTGGGTACTGCCTGAGACTGGAGCAGAGAAGTTGCTGCAGGGATGAATAGTAGTAATAGGCTATGCTTGAATAGTAGTAAGAGGCTATGCTCTTCTGAAAGCACAGATGAGAGAAAGAATAATATTGTTATTTTTCATGCAGATATCAAGCCAGAGACTGAAGACTGCTTGTGGGAAGACATAACTACTTATCTGCAGGTAAGCAGAGTTTAATCAAGCCATATTCTGTCAAGCAAAAATTTGTTTCTATCCATGGGTAAGGCACACTGGAATGTGAGCAGTAACAAAACTTCAGGCAGGTGATAAAAAAAAAATTTCTTCTCAAATAAAGACTATAATTACATTTTTCCGGCACAGTTTTCTGTCATATTTTTTTTCTGCAACTTGTGTTACAGTGAAATAAAATTGATCAGTAATAGTTTTCATTTCCAGGATAAAAATATTCCATGAGCTATCTGTGCTTTTGAGAATATTTGAAAATTAACTTGTGAAGATTCCTGTTTGGTACTTGCCTAGTGTTACTAATAGTAATAAATAAATAAATAAATAAACTGAAGAAGTACAATTCAGAAAGCAGCTAAGCTGTCCAATCGATTTTCTTGGCCTGGATTTCCAAATTGTCTGGTGTTGCTATACCTTCTTAAAAAAGGGGGTGAAAAAAGGAAAAATAAAGTGGACCTATATTTTCCTTTGAAGGAAAAATACCTTCAAAGAATTGCTTCTTCATGATGCTCAAGAACTCACCTAAAAAACATGCACTTTTGCAGTTGAATTACCGAATTTCAGTCCTGAAAATGCTTATGCACAACTTTAGGTTAACATCTATGGTTTGTTCTATGGGTTCCAATGCTAAAGGGAGATGTAAGAGCTTGCATGAGGTTTAGCAGGACTGCAAGGAAACAGGGCTGTTTACCGCTTGGCTACTGTGTTTCTGTTTCTGGCAGGACTGTGAAATATTACAGCACTCTGAATTTAAATACTTTGATTCATTGCTCTACTGTGTAGAGAAAATGTCTCTAATTCAGAAGCTGAAATTATTCTTGGATAAGAGCTGTCTTTGGATTTTAACAGAAGTGTCAGATAAAAGCTGCTTTAATGTACAGGAGTAGAATTCTAATTGAACCTTGAAAGAAAAGCTTGATTGTCTAAAAATATTAAGCTGTTTGCAAAGGTCATGTATTTTTTCTTTTCTTCTTATGAGGAACATCTAAAGCAGTGGGGTTTGCAAATGCCTGCTTTCACATTTCAGATTGTGTAGCTGCTGCAGACATACAGCACTTTGCCTAATATTGCCCAGCAGACAGAGGTACCATGTGCAGGATTTTTTTACTCTGGGATGCAATTTGGGATTGTGGAAGCCCTTAGTCAACTGTAGTTTGAAGGCAGGAATCAACAACTCCTCATGCAGTAATTTGTTTATGAACTCACGAGGTTTTGGTTACTCTCATGTGAGCAGGCTGTGTATCCCTCTCACAAGTGTAGCACATCCTTCTAGCCCAGTTTCTCACTTTCCAACCAAGAAATTTCCACCTCGCAAATTGTGGCTTATCATGCTACAGACTGGAGTGAAAATTTGCAGTCAAGGACTAGGCGTGGGTAAAAGATCTCCCTACCATGCAAATCTAAACTGAACCAACTTGGTAAGCAGCTGTTAGTAGCAATTAGTTATTGTAATTAATTATAATTTTAAGAACTATAAATCATTGGTCATAACAACAACAACAACAACAACAATAACAACAACAACATGTTGATACATTAATTTCACTAAGGTCGTACTGTGGCACCATCTGAGTGTCATTTTGTCCAGGAAAGAGATGTATTTCACAACAGAGAATGGCAAAAGCAGGACATAGCTTGTGACCTAAATACCTGTACAGATCAAGGCATGAGAAATCCTTTGGAGCAGAACAGAGCTGGACAGGAATAGAAATGTGCAATATAAAAACAGCTATCAAACAATTACATATGTTTCTCATGAGTTTTTCCAATTTGGTTTCAAACTGGGGAAAATATCTCTGAATGAGGGCTTTGTCAAAACTACATATGGTTTGCATGGACAGAGGAAAAGTGAAAAGTGGGGACATCTTGACTTCAGCGAGTCTTTTGACTCTCTTTTCCCTATATGCTCATAGGTAGCTCAGGAAGTGTGGGTTAGCTGAGAGGACAGTAAGGTGAATTGGGGACTGGCTGAATGACAGAGCTCAGCTGCTGTGATGAGTGGCACAGGGGGTAGCTGGAGGCATGTAGCTGGTGGGGTTCCTCAGGGGTCAGCTCTGGCTTCAGTCTTGTTCCACTGTGATTGAGCAGATTCTGAGGTCCTCCCAGCCAGACTGTCCCAGCAGCTCCACTTCACCTAGTTGTGTTCAAATTATCCCAAGAAAAATGTCAGGAAAAACAAAAAGGCTGCCTTGATCTATTTGTCGAGCCTTCCTTTTCAGACAGAAATAGGACACAATTCCTCTGACCAATTTAGCTGTTCTGCAGCATGACATTCCAGGCTAGCAGGAGACTGTATTTCCTCTATTTCCTCGGGTGTTTTCACATCTTTTGGTATTCTCTTTCCATTGGGCTGAAATGGAATACATCCTCCCACACATCCATTCTGCTTTCCAGAATAAGGAAATCTCTATGATTTGTCCAGGGATAAGACCTTGCATAGCAGATGCCTAAACTGTCATTGGTCTGCCTGAGCTCCATGTTGTAGAATTACTGACTGAATTTGCCAGCTATTTTAGTGCATCACCTTTTCATTTTTCCTACTGTCCTCAATTTCTTTTGGTTTTTGGTGACACAGATGATTGCCATTTTAGTCACCCAAATGGGACTACGGGTAAGAGTGCTTAGCACTGGCAGTTTAGAATAATACACTCATGCTTACCAAGCGGTTTAGCACAACCAGGGTCCAGGTGGACAGTAAGCTGGACGTGAGCCTGATGTGTCCCATTGTAACAAGGAGAACTGAGTGTGCCACGGGTGCCTCAAAAGAGAATAGCTAGCAGATTAAGGCATACAACTTTTCCATAATCTTCTCATTCTAAGGAAGAAAACATTCATCTGTCTTATGCTTGATGTGTTTATCAATGTATCACAGGAAAACTTTATTCCTGTTAGACAGAGCTAGTTGAAAAGAAGCAGTTCTGAAACCTGAATCCCTGAAATCATGTTTTGGCTGAACCATGTGCTTCTTATTTATGATTGAAATAAACATGCAGTCATAAACTGACATGTTACTTCAAAGTTCAAAAGGCGAAGGGCGTGTAAGTTGCCTGACTCAGTTCAACAACATCTCAGCTGAGAAGATACAACTCTGCAGTTGTTAATATCAATAGGTAACCGAAAGTGATTTAATGTTAGGTTTGTAATCATATCCATTTTTCTTGTTTATTTAGAAAGTTGAGTTAACTGAAGGCCTCTGCAAGTATAATAAGAACTGGTACAGATATAGCAAGCTCAAACTTACTGAGTTAAATGACTTCAAATTTTTATGTGGATACCGAGCCTAAGATCCTTATTTTAGGACTACATATGTCTTTTAAGGAAGCATTAAGGTATCATTCTCTTTCCTTCTTCTAGGAAATTTATGGTGACTATAAATTAAAAAGGATCTACTGCCCTTAAGCTGACTTGAGCAGACTGTACTTGTTTGCTTTCTTACGAAGAGTTGTTTAGCCCTGAGAAAATTGCGAGTAGTGTTTTTACTTTTTTAGAATTTTTGTATTGGAGGATAAACTCAGTGAAACAGATGAAGGTCAGGGTGAATTGCTGGTATTAATATTACTTTTAGCCCAAAATTTCATGTCTGACTGTGACTAGAGATGTTGTTTCAGCTAAACGTGGAAGAAACCTCACAATAAACAATGACTAAATATAAAAAGAAATTTCTGTCTCCTACTTAGAATGGCAGCTTATATGCCAAGGCAGAAGTGATTTTATTATTTTCATAAATATTTTTTGTCTTCTGTCATGTAATTATAGGTGGGGTTTGGGGATTTTAAATTAGATGTAGAAATACTTCAGATTTTTATGATGTTTAATCTATCTTTCTGGTCAGCCTGAGAGAGATGTTTCAGCAGCTAATTCCACAAGTGTCTTGGTTTAGATAGACAGGTATCTGCCAGGAAAGATTGGAGTCTCCCTTGGCATGTAAGCCCCTCCCCCCCTTTCCAAATTATTATAAATTTGCAATTAAAAGGCCGTCAGGCAAAGATTTTGGGAATAGGTATTGCAGTTCCTTACTAGGGATATAAAAATACAAATGTTGTAGTACAGAAGAATAAGCAAACAAACAAAGAAACACGAAATCCTAGAAAACTGTGACAGAGTCAGAAATACAACCTGATGCCCTGTTGGTCAGGGTGTTGGAAGCTGTCCAAAGTAAGCCCTCCTGGAGTGGCAGATGTAGTTTTGTTGGAGTAGAGATGGTCCCATAGAAAAGGGATCCAGTAATGGTGACATGGGTCTGGTTTTCCTCCAGGAATCCAGTGAAAAACTTGATGACTGGTGACATTTGTGGCTCCTTTTACCTAGGTGAAGATGGTTTGGCTCCTCCTTGCTGGGTAGAGCATCTCACAATGATATGATGTAATGTGTCATGTCATTGGTGAGCTTTAATGGCCCATTAACAAAAGATATCCCCAGGGAGGGAATGGGAAGGTGAGCGGAGATAAAAAACATTGCCCCACTGAGCAGAGATAAGAACCAATGCTCCACCCAGTTTTTAACAACTAGCTTGTTATCTGAGAAGGCAGTTACCCTCTCCCTTCTGGAGTCACCACAGATAAAGAAAAAAACTCCCCAACTGGGTTTCAGTAGATGGAATAGAATAAACATTTTTTTCCTTTTTAGGTTACAAAACCCAAGACAACAGGTTAATGAAGTGCAGTATGGGGAGTCACTTCTTTCCCATCACTTTTGGAGCAGTTGTCTTTCTTTCCTCTTCAAAGTTTCAGTTCCTTTCTGTTGGAAGAGGGCAAACAGGAGAATATCATAGGTTTTCTTCGTGCAGCCAGAAATCTGCTACTTACTGCTGCCCTGTCCCCCCTCTTGTCAGGTTTTGCTTGAAGTTAGCCCTTTGACTCAGAGTAGTTCTTTCTGTACTGCCAGAATATGAAATAGTGTGTGAGAGACTGGTTCATTGCCAAAATATAAGTGCATTTCTTGGCAGTTTTGCTGTTGTATTATTTTAAGGAATTACGGCCACCAAAATCTGCAGTATTCATTTTGGTCTTCAATCCAGCAGTTTTCATTCCTTTACCTGTGCAAGAGCTTTCCCTTGTGTGGTTTGGCTGGCCTATTTTTATCTTCTGGGTTGCTTCTAAGCCCAGATGGTCTCTTACACATATATTTTGTATTGACAGGCGCACAGGTTCCAGAAGCATCCCTGCTTCTCCCAAGTTATCTGCTGCTATCCTGTACCTGGGAATGTATTGTGTACTCAAAAGAAGTGTCAGGAACACTTCCCAAAAGCTCACAGGCAAATCCTTCTGAAGACAGCTGTTTTCCTAAGTGCTAAAGTCTACAGTGATGCATCTGTAGATGACAATGGTGCAACAAGCACTAGGCCATGGTTAATGAAGGGGTAAGCATGCCCTCTGCAAACTTGATATAATTTGGCTTATTTTATCCCCCTTTTGTGCACACCAGAAGTGCACACAATTCCTTTTCAACAGTTCAGGTAGCATATAATTTGTTGACCTGCAGCAGTACAGCTTTTAATCCCAGGCTTTCTGCTTATTAGCTGTGTCTCTGTTTCCATTAGAAAGCTTCAGAGATCCTTGTTGGACTTGTTATATCTGGATTTCAAGGCATGTCATTCCTGCATGGCCAGGCAGGGCCCCTCCTGGCTCATGCTACCAGGATAGACGTATGCTACCAGCAGGCCAGCTACCAAACCCTAATGGCACTGCTGGTGAACTTGGTCCAGTCCTTCCTGCCAGCCTCCAGAAAAGCTGGCAGAATGACAATGGTGTCATTGAAGCTGCCAGAGGAGCAGTCCCGGGTTAATCTGTGTACTGTTTTTGCTTTACCTCCCCTTTTCAGGCAGCTGTGCTCAAATGATAATCATGCACCATCAGCTTCTTTTCCAGGTGGGAAAGGAATGGTGAATTTGTGTCCCCACATAATGGAGCTCAAACAGAAACTGTGCTCCTACTGAGAGAGGTCAGTACTTTCTCACTTTAAGAAATGGTTGTCCACTCTTCTGGAGAGAATGAGGGAAGTTCCTATATTACCATATTTGCCTAATCCAAAGGGATGATGGTTATGTATTTCCTAGGGTTTGCTGAGGTGCTTAGGAGGTGGGCTGGTGGTGCTAAGCTCCTGCCAGAAAATTGCTGTAGTTGAATCTTTCTCCTGTACGCTTGTTGGGGGTTAGGTTTGTTCCTTCTTTCTCTAAAGAATTTTTTCCCCATAAGTTACCAAGGAGACCAAGTGTTGGATACTTGAGAGTACTTAACCAAAACAAAGAGGTGGACAAAGTTGGAAGGGGGAGATAATGCAGGTAAAAGACAGAGCTTGAGGAAGCTGCGGGCTCTTCTTCTTCTTTTTCCAGCGTTCAGGGAGAGAGAGAACAGCTGTTGCTGGCTGGAAGAGTTTCACTGTGGCCAAAAGGATCCAGTCCTGGGAAATTTACTATCACCGGTTCGGCCTGAATCCTGAGTTTTCTCTGCCACCCGCGGGAGCTGGGCTAGTTCTGCCTCGCCTTCAGCTTCTTCAGTGCTGCTCCTCTTGCTACAGTGTGACCCTACACCCCCTGCGCTGCTGAGACATCCTGCCCCTGCCTTCTGAGACACCCTGCCATCCCAGCTACCAGCCCGGGACTTTCCACTGTTTCAGCTTGGTGCTCTGAGGATCCTGCAGGGGCACCAAAACCAAACTGCCCTGGGTTTTGTGAAACAAAGCCCTCAAGGTTCTTGGTACTGTTTTCATTTGTTATTCATGCTGTAGTTGTTTGGTGAGGTTTTTTTTGTGTTTGTTTGCTTTGTAATACATACTAGTAAAGAGCTGCTATTCCTATTTCCCAAATCTTTGCCTACGAGCCTCTGATTGTAAATTTATAATTGAAAAAGAAAAAAAGGGGGTGGTGGGGGCTGGGATTTACACTCTCCATCCCAAAGGAAACTGCAGTTGTTTTTTTTTTTTTTTAATTACCTGGCAGATACCTGTCTTCCCAAACCAAAACAACACTATAGGGAAGACAAACTGCCATCTTCAAGGATTGTAAAAATGATATCAAACCAGATCCATGCTTCATGTAGATGTTTGCTTTACAGGTATTGAATGGAACCTGAACTTTGTCAGAGGAACTGTAATTGATTCTAAAACTGATAAAACATGCCCTGCAACCTCCTGGAGAACATGATTTACCAAAGTGCAGCCATCTTGCTGTGACTCAACACTTGTAACCACATATTATAATTGAGCCTGGTGTTCTAGGTTCAGAGGTTCAAAGATATTTAAATACATAGATCCCATTCAGACTAATGCAATCCTGGGTAAAACAGTGAAATCCTTATGTGTTTTATTATCAAACATTGGCAGATATTTATGACAAAACCATATGGTGTGATTATTGGATTCAGGTCCAATTCCACTAAGGTACCTTGCCTGAAAAAGCAAGTGATTTCAAGAGAACTGGGAATTCATCTTATTGCTGAACTTCTGCCAGCTGTTCAGTTACATAAGTAGAAAGTGTGCCACAAACCCTTTTATTCTAAACATAAATATCCTTGGGCCCTGTTGTTTATATTTTTGAATTCTTTCTTTTGGAAAGACAAATGTTCACATACATGCACCAAGCCATAAGGAGACAAACACAGGAACAGCACAGACAAAAATAACACAAATATCCAGTTAAGCATCTTCAAATGGCAGGTATAACATTTGCCAGACCCTTTTTAATGATACTGGGACTAAAAGTTTGGGCACAATTTTATATTAATTGAAGAAATGTAGCTTCTGTCAGTAAATAGACTATTGTTTCCTTGAAAGTGTTCACGTCAGTGTCAAAAACTGTAAATAGAATTAGGTGCTGCCTCTAATTAAAAAAATTTTTTTTTTTGGTCTTCATTGCATATTGAGGAAGCTTGTGTAAAACACCAACAGGAGAAGCTAAGGTTCCTGAGACTAAGATTCAGAACTGTAAATGACTTTCTTCCTAATGAAAAGTGATCTGGTGTCTTGGATAAGGCAAAAAGGAAGGTGTAGGCCCAGTGCAAGCAAGGTCAGGTGACTTGAGAAGAATACAGAGATTCATAAATGACTTGGACACAGGACTGGAAGGGATACTAAGCAAGTTTGCACATGATAAAGACAAAGAGAAGCTGTTAACACCCTTGAGGGCAGGGAGGCCCTGCAGAGAGACCCTCACAAATTAAAGACCAGGAGAATCACTACCTGTAAGAAGTTCAGCAAGAGGAAATGCTGGATTCTGTATCTGGGATGGGACAACCCTGTATCTATGGACTGTCTGGGGATGAGAAAATGGAGAGCCATGGAAAGGGACCTAGGGGTTGTGGTTGAGGGCAAGTTGAACATGAGTCAGCAGTGCTGTGGCAGCCAGGAGGACCAGCTGTGTCCTGGGGGGCATCAGGCACAGCATCACTGCCGGGCAAGGGAGAGGATTGTCCCACTCTGCTCTGCACTGAGGCAGCCTCATCTCGAGTGCTGGGGGCAGTTTTATTACAAAGACATTGAGCTATTAGAGAGCATCCAAAGGAGGGCAACCAAGATTATGAAGGGACTTTAGGGGAAGCTGTAGGAGGAGTGGCTGAGGTCACTTGGCTGTTCAGGATGCAAAAGAGGAGACTGGGAGGACACCTCATTGCAGTTACAACTTCCTCATGAAGGGAAGAGGGGCGACAGACACTGATCTCTTCTCTCTGGTGACCAGTGACAGGAACAAGGCAATGGCTTGAAGTTGTGTCAGGGGAGGTGTAGGCTGGGTATTAGAAAAAGATTTTTCACCCAGGGGGTGGCTGGGCACTATAACAGGCCCCACAGGAAAGTTGGTCTGGGAGGTTCCTGACAGAATTCAAGTTCTGTTGGTCTGAAAGAGTTCAAGAAGCATTTGAACAATACTCTTGGGCACACAATGTGATTTTTGGGGATGATACTGTGCAGAGCTGGACTCAATGATCCCTGATGCCCCCTTCCAACTCAGCATATTCTATGATTCTACGATTTAATTGCTGAAAAGATGTAATATTTTAGAAGAGGAGAGTCCTTTACAAAAATATTTTTGTATTTGTTTAGACTCATTCTATTTCTATCCTCCTGTTGTGTCCTCTCTCCTCACCACCTGAGATCACAGCTCCAGCATGGAAACCTCACAAACTTGATTTCCCACACATTGGCTAAAGGAGGCGATTTCCATACGGGTGAACAGACCTAACTGTGGTGTCCATTCAAAGCTGATGCCATCAAGAGAGTTTGACCAACTCTAAAAATCTGTACACCAGTAATAATTTGTGCCATAAAAGAAGCAGGACTCCTTTCACAACCTGTGTCTTATCACGGAAATGTAAAGCACAGGAGAAAAATCACTGTTCTTCATGTTATATTGAAGTTGGTACTATATCAGTACATATGATAACCCTAGGTACACATAGTGTATTTCCCCTAGCTTGTTTTGTTTCCGTGTCTGTAGGTATTATTCCCTGCTCAAGAGGGCTCTCATGTCTGTTCTGTCTACTTGCAGATGTCCCTTCAGTGTGCTAGGCCACAGGGAATGGCAGCTATAAATCTTGAGCTCTGTACTGTCCCTTCCAGCTATGCATGATCACACCTTGAATAATAAGGTGTCAGCTGCAAATGAAAAAGGATAAGTATTGTTGCAGATAATATCTTCCCTACTGTGATTTGTCACCTCTTGCCTATCATGGTTCAATATGATGTAGTCCTTAAAATGCAGAGCAAAGCCTCAGAAATAGGGATGGTCAGAATCTTGATGACTCAGTTTAAACATTTCTCAATCTCCTTGACTATTAGAAAAACGAGAGGAGAACAGCAGGACAACACTTTTCACTAAACAAACTGTGTAATAATCTGAAATACAACTCATTTGGAAGAAAAGAATTTATGCATTAAAGTGTAGCTTAAAAATTTGATGGTTAAACTTGCATTTCCCTCTTCAGAAGTTTTGTTTCGGTCTTCTGGTATTTTTGCATTGCATCTACTCATGTTCGCCTCTAGTAGTCCCTCATGTCAGAGCAGCTTACTTGCTTCTGGCTGATTGCCTGATGATCTTTTAGGAAATGCCTGTTGGTCAAGAAAATAGAATTATTCCTTGCCTGCCAAGCCTTACTGTGGTCTGTGTATTTCAATAAGATGATGTTAACAACACGACATAGTGACATAAACCTACATCCAATTCATTAAAACAAGTTATGACATGTAAGGGAAAGGGAAGAAGAAGAAGGGAAAGGAAGGAGGGAAAAGAAGGAAGAAGGGAAAAAAGCCACCAGGATCAAACTTGATACTCAAACTTTTTAATAAGGCAAACCAGAATGACAATCTTGAGGTAGTTCCGTCTTGCCATCTTAACATCCCCATCAGTTAAATTAGAAGTTGCTAACGATAGCCATGGTTTATTCAAATAGGTGGACAATAATGCTGTTTTGAAGATGTCCCAGTCTTAACAGATGGTATTTGTGTAAAGTGAGGTGCTGGATTTACCCTTAGTTTCCTTGCAGCACTTACTATGGTGTGCTGGTTTTACCAACTAGCAGGGAAGTAAATTTCAAACAAGCCCCACCCTTTTGCCCCACCCATTCCAATAATGGAGGAACAATGAAGAGAAGATGTAAATTGGAATAGCCACTTATTAAGTTCGTGATAGTCAGTGATAGCAGAAATTGTATAAAAGAGAGAGGGACCCACAAAAAGTTGCTCACCACTGGGAACGAAAAAAAAGGCTTCCGAAAGCATCGCTGCCCATGTGGTTTTCAGACAAAGGCAATACATTGAGAAGAACTCTCATGGCTTAAAATTCTTCCTCAACCCCAGGTCTGAAAAAAACCCAAAACAAACCACAACGAACTGGGACAAAACAACCCCCTTGGGAGCTGGATCATCCGAGTTGTGCTGCCTGCTGTTTTTCTGTGTTCAGCAGTGCTGGCCCAGCTTGACTCAGTCCTGGGGGCACGTGTTCTGCTGGGCTTGAAGGAGTAGATGGAAGGGTGGTGGCAGAGAGGGAGTTGGGGCCACTAAGCCAGGAGAGAGCCAGGCAAGATAGTGAATTTCTGGCACTTGGCTCTTCTTGATGAAACCTTATCCCCACCAGTGCTACAGTCAGTATGAAATTAAAAGCCCTAAAAGCTCCACCCCCTTTTCTCTGTAACCAGGACATATGGTTGCAGTTTTTGTATCAATATCAGCTCCCTCCAGCTTCTATTACTGAAAACCTCTCTTCTGTAGAGATGTCATGGTATATTCCTCAAGGAATGCCGATTTCTTGTAGCATTCACACTTGTTTCAATGGCAGATCAGCAGGCCCAGCCAGGCCTCTCAAAACAGCAAACATTCAAGAAGGGAACTCCTGATTACCACAAAAAGCAAAATAAACAAAAAAGATGCACTCTGGACGACTCTAATATCATATTCTTAAGAGAATGGATCATGCTGTTGAAAAAGTCCCAGGATATTTTAAACTGTTTTTATTCAGAAAGCAAGCATGATGAATAACAAGCAAAGAAATTCACTTAGACCATGATTCATGAACAGCCCAAATAAAAACAGTGATAATATTCATCAAGGATGGTGAAAAGTTGAGGACATGCCAAACTGTTTTACTTTACTTTTGTTCTGACTACATTAGTACAAAACTAGCTTCATTAAGAAACCTTTCTGACAAAGCTTTTTTTAAACAAACGGTTCTTTTGTCTCCCTCTATCAAGATAAATATTTTCTCCTTGTTCTTAAGGCAAACTTTCCTTCTCACTGACACTTTTGCAATGTGACAAGCCTGCATAATTCACTGCATGAGAAGATCTCCAATATAATTTGCATGATGTTGAGCAGCATAAAATGACATTTCAGGCAGAGGTATTTTAAAAATTCTGAAGAGTAGATTTTGTTTTTCAACCAGAGGAGGCTTGCAATGAGATAAAACCAGATGAGAGCATTAACATTTAGGTGAATGGTGACAGTGATAGTAATGGAAAATGGTAAGGTATGAAAGGAATGAACAATTATGATAATTTTGTTTGTTTCTGAAAAGATGAGATAATGTGGATGACAGAATACAAACATGCTTCTGCAAGTGGTTATTCCTCTATTTTCAAGTAACATATTATTTGTCATATGTGCATATTTATAAAAAAAGTCTGAGTCTACTTTATATGTGTTTGCAAAAACACATGAATTAAAATAGCACACAGATTAAAAAAATAAAACCCTCCTCTGTAGATGTCCTAGGTTTTCATTCTAATAGTGCTTAGCAGAATAGGTAATGACACTCAGTTACTTTTGCAGCTGATGGTAGACACTACTGAAAACAGACTGCAATGTAAAATGACATGTCTTGACAGAGTCATGTACATAATGGCTTTAGATATTCAGAAAAAAACAAACCAAACCCCCAAAGAGTTCAGTCTTTTACATCACAGACCTTAAGAAGGCAAACACTTTGATAAAAATCTATCCATGGTTTAAGGACTTGAACCATGATATAGAAGGTTGAAGCTTGTACTTAACCTCAAACTTCTTCTGACATCTTGACAGGACACTTAATGTCACTTCGATTTCCTTGGAAAAAAAAGATAATCCCTGTTTCACATTTTCATGCTGCAGGCTGGGGTATGAATAGATTGAAAGTAGCCCTGCTGGGAAGGACTTGGGGGTGCTGGTGGGTGCGAGGCTGGGCATCTCCCAGCCATGGGCACTCCCAGCCCAGAAAACCAAACGTGTCCTGGGCTGCATCCAAAGCAGTGTGGGCAGCAGGGGAGGGAGAGGATTCTGCCCCTCTGCTCTGCTCTGGTGAGAACCCAACTAGAACCCTGCATCCAGCTCTGGGGTCCCAGCACAGGAAGGACATGGACCTTGGAGTGAGTCTGGAGGAGACCATGAAGACGATCAGAAGGTTGGAGTACATCTTCTCTCCTATCAAGACAAGCTTGAGGGGGTTGGGGCTGTTCAGCCTGGAGAACAGAAGGCTCCAGGGTCACTTTAGAGCAGCCTTCCAGCATGCCAAGTGGGCCAACAAGAAAACAGGAGAAGGACTAGGTCAGAAGTTTTGAGAAACCTGGTGTAGTAGAAGGTGTCCCTGCTTGTGGCAGTAGAGTTGAAACCAGGTTATCTTTAAGATCTCTACCAACTAAAATAATTTTGTGGTTCCATGATAATATGATATCTGAGTGGCAGGGTTGCTGACATGAGAAGCAAACTCCATGTTCTCAGATGAAGAGTCCCATATGAATGTGACTTCTACAGAGGTGCTGCAGGTCATCTAACACCTTATCCCTAGGGTACAGCTGAATAATGGAAGTTTTTAATAAAAGTCAAGTGGAGACTGTTGTCAAAATACACTGTAGAAGTAATCTATGCCAGGCAATGTTAAAAACTAACATTGGGAAAGTAGCTAGCCCAGGAGATCTGATGTTGAGGAAAGAATACCTGCTCTGCCACAGAGATCTAGCATTGCCTTTGCCAATCATTTAGCCATCCCAAAATGAATTGACACCACTAGCAAGTAAATATCCAGATATGAAGCCCAGGCTTCATACCTAAGCTTGTCTTCTAAACCTAAGGTCCAAATCTAAGCTTGACTTTTGCCTATCATCATGCTGGAGGGATTTTCTTTCACACAGATAGTACTGAGGCAGAAACCACTCTACATTGGTTAATCAAGAAGTTGCAACAATTTTCTAGGTACTTTGAAGAGCATGTTGCAGCAGTTGATTTGATTGTAAAGGTTGTGGATGGAACAGACAAACACTTGGTGCCACCAGGGCACTGTGAGAAATCACCTCAGTCATTGCAAGGCAGATTACTTTCTTTATCCATCATTTTTTCCTTCTGGAAAAAAGCTGACATCATGACAGCAGCAGAAAGATAATATTTTTTTACACAGTTCAATCACCATTGTATTTTTTCCTTGCAGTATGAATACACAATGCCTATCTGTCCTACACCATTGCCACCCCAAGAGCAGAAACCTCTTTGACCACATCAACCTAGGCTGCAAGATCAAAACCCACTGCTGCTGCCCAAGAAAGTCCCAGCCTTGTGCACTGAAGCAGATCCTAGACCTACAGGGGTGGCAGCTATCTCACTAAGAACTTTCTTGAATATGGCAACAGCAGCTGCCAGCTGCCAAAAGTGAACAGTAGGCATCTTTCATTTATGTAGGCCCATTGAAATGGATCTTTTCTTTTGGCTTGTACAAGTTTCTGGACATTATTTGCTACAGATATTTTGCCAGACCCATCCCTGCAATTTGACTCCCTGAAATAAGACAGTGTTTATTTCTATTAGGAATGGTAGTGGCCAAATTCTTACCACAGCTGGATATGGTACAGTGATCTCATTGTTTATCTCTGCATGACTACCCTTTATAGTTCCAGTTCAGTCTGGAGAAAGTGTAATGAATGTCATTGGGAAGTAACGGAATACTTTTTCAGAGGTGATCATCATGCAAGTCAGGACAGAATATATCCTCTGAGATCTTCAGCTGGAGTAGCTTGTGCTCATTTGACTTATAAATTTGGCTCTATAGTAGCAAAATGGATAGATTTCAGGCTGTCTTATTCAATAGAAACCCACTGACAACTTTGAGGGGTGTGTAGGTTTTGTTCTTTTCCAGTGCAAGGCTAGACCTATATTCTACAGATAAAGGTTGACTCGCAAATCTCCTTTCCCTGTGAAGTCTGAGGTTTTTTGTCTGTGGAGGTAGAGGGTGGTACTTCAGACAAAATGTCATAGCATTATTTTATCTATCTTTGTGCTATTAGCCTTGAAATAAACTCTGTTACCATATGGATTTATTTCAGGAAATAAAATAATGCAAATGTTAAAAAAGTCCTAGTATGCTTGAAAGCTTATGTATTTTTCCAACTTTGTCGGTTGCTCTAGTAACAGATATTACCATTCCTTTTCCCCCACAAACCATGGCTTGTTTTCTTCCTTACTTTCTTTGCTGCTGAAAATGTACAAAGAACAGGAGATGGTTTGACGGGAGGTTAGGTAAAGTACTTCCTTCATATAGATACACTTTTTACCTAAGCCAAGTACATTCCATTTACGCAGTATGCCATTTAACATTTCTTTCTTTTGCTACCTCTTAGTTGATTCTCTTCCTGCTCAGCGAGTCTTAGTCTTGTTCAAATATGTGCACTGACTGCTTTTTTCCTAAAGTAATGTACCTATTATCACCACAAAACTCAGGGCATTTGAGTTCCAAGGAGATACAGATTTATTGCATAACTTCGGTACCTACTGTAACACAATTATATTTATGCCATTTTTTTGTGGCTACTCTTGACTAGACAAAATTATCCTATTCTCTGTCAGAAGCAAGAATCACCTGATGAGACTTAATTTGTGACAGAAAGTCAGAAAAAGTCAAAAAACATCCATCTGTATAAAAAAATCCATTTGTAAAACCAAGCCATAAATTCTCTTCAAGGGCCTCAATGCTGTTTTCAGCTGCACCTACACAAATGATGTAGGCAGATACATCTTTGCTATGTCTGCCCTTGCTGATGGCAAGACTGACCAGCTCTCTTCCAGGAACTGAATAGTCTCATTCAGCATATGTACAGCCCTGAGCGAATGCATTTAAATGGCTCTGGCCTGCAGCCAGCAGTAGGCACACAAGTGAAGCAGACTGGCCGTCTGTACCTGTCTGTGCCTCCAAAAGTAGAGTCCTTGTCATTGTTTCCAGCATTCATGGTATTGAACACTTGCTAAAACCATCAAAATCTTCTCTTTGCTCTTGATGTACCCAGCTGCATGTGAATCCAGCAAAGGAAAACACAACAACCCCTGCCACAGCCCATTTATTTCCAATGTCTTATTCTCCATTTTTTTCCACTTTTACTCAGTTGCATCAGCTTAATTCACTGATTATTATTTTTTGTTTTATCTAGGTTTACCCTCAGCTGTTTCCTCCATCATATGCAGGATGTTAAAGGGTAAGTTTATTTCAATTTTGCTCACCCTCAGACAACGATCCTTTCAGTGGGCATTGCTGCAGGTAAAACTGAGCTTGAATTGAAAGGCTGTTGAATTCAATGCCATGGCTCAGACCTTTATGTTACCCTCTTGTTCAGTAATGTACACTGGGCTTCTCAGTCTAGCAAAATTTGTTTTAAAATTTACTTTGAAATTTCTGCCAGAATTAGTTTTTCATTTAGTTTTTCCCCCAGACCATAGTTTTGTTCATTATTGTGACACTTGCCTTGCATAGCTCATGCCCTACTGTTTGTATGTGTTGGGGGTTAGGTTTGTTCCTTCTTTCTCTAAAGAATTTTTTCCCCATAAGTTACCAAGGAGACCAAGTGTTGGATACTTGAGAGTACTTAACTGAAACAAAGAGGTGGACAAAGTGGGAAGAGGGAGATAATGCAGGTAAAAGACAGAGCTTGAGGCAGCTTCTGGCTGTTCTTTTTTCGGCGTTCGGGAAGAGAGAACAGCTGGGCTGTTGCTGGCTGGAAGAGTTTCACTGTGGCCAAAGGGATCCAGTCCTGAGAAATCTACTATCACCGGTTCGGCCTGAATCCTGAGTTTTCTCTGCCACCCGCGGGTGCTGGGCCAGCCCTGCCTCGCCTTTGGCTTCTTCGGCACCGCTCCTCTTGCTACAGTGTGACCCTGCACCCCCTGCGCTGCCGGGACATCCTGCCGCTGCCTGCCGGGACACCCTGCCATCCCAGCTACCAGCCCGGGACTTTCCACTGTTTCAGCTTGCTGCTCTGAGGATCCTGCAGGGACACCAAAACCAAACTGCCCTGGGTTTTGTGAAACAAAGCCCTCAAGGTTCTTGGTACTGTTTTCGTTTGTTATTCATGCTGTAGTTTTGGGGTGGTGTTTTTTTTTTTTTTTTTTTTTGTTTGCTTTGTAATACATACTAGTAAAGAGCTGCTATTCCTATTTCCTAAATCTTTGCCTAAGAGCCTCTGATTGCAAATTTATAATTGGAAAAAAAGAAAAAAAAGGAGGGGGGTGGGGTTTACACTCTCCATTCCAAAGGAAACTCCAGCTTTTACCTGGCAGATACCTGTCTTCCCAAACCAAAACAGTATGTCAGGAAGTCTGTGCAAAACTTGACATAGGGAGCTCTGAAGAAATGCAGGTGAGTCACATTAGAAGAGATATCTGATCCTAGGAGGTCATAAGACAAGACAGCCTTAATTTTTTGAATCAGTAACACTGTTCTGGGTATTCACAGTCTTCTTTCATTCACAACCAAGGACTTCAAGATCTTTGCAATGCACTATTTTGTAGGGGTTGATGTAAGCTTAATATATATTATGTTAGATCACAAAGGTTCACACTGTAAAACTTCTGTATCCTACTTAGGCACGATGCAGGGGACAAATCTAAATAAGAATTGAAGTCTTGTGGTGTGGCCATGGGAGAAGCAGGTGTGATAACTGAAAAAAAACTTCTTTCCAAGTGGATACTTCAGTCTTGGAAACTGATCAGAAAGGATTCATAATCATTAAATTTTTAAAACCACACTCAGATGGTAATTTTTTTCTTCAAGTCTAATGTCCCTAGCTGAGGGCCACTTCCCATTTCAAGAAACAAGTGTTCACTGATCACAGGAGATGGCAGGCACTGATGGTATATCTGGCATGGCCACAGACTGACTGATCTGTTCCAAATGACCCTGAGCATCCAGCAGAATGAAGTAGAGGGATTCTTGAGGAAACATGTACCACTGCCAAAGCAGAAGAACTTCAGTTTCCCCCTAACGGCCTTGTACCTTCCATTTTTATAGTCCAATTCCTCTGAAAATCCAGAAATAAGAGACTGTGTATCTTTGTACTCTGACGTGATGCAGGTTTAAGAGTTACTTATGTAGGAGGTAAAGGTCTTCTAAGAACTGTGAAGTGTCCTGCTTCTGTACCATATATGTATGCCCTCTGAATGATACATTGGCTAAGGAGATCCAAGATCTAGTCCAAGACCAGAGACTTGTTAATATGTAAAGCAAAGGGGGATAAAGAGAGCAGGGATGGGGAGGGTATGCCAAGAAATAACACAGGCCCAATTTTCCACCCCAGTCAAACCTTTCTTGCCTGCAAACAAGGTTAGAGAAGCTCTCCTCAGCCCGTCTGAAAGTGGCAGAACAAGGCTTTGCTGCATCTTCCCCTGGATAGTGTGAAAAAAGGTAGTGATACATATGTTGAATGCAACCCATACTGGAAACTGTGTTATTGGGAACTCCTGGTTGTTTCATATGTCTAAAGTTGTTCCACAGATCTTGCAAACAACAGTCATAGTAGATTTCCTGATTACTCAAAGAGCAGCTGCACTTCTGCAGCTTTTTGTGACACATTTGAATGCCACTCAAGCATTTCTAAACCAAGTGCATGGGATGAATTAAAAAATACATAACAATTGTGTAGTATGAACTTAACTTCTAATTATTTTTTCTCATCTAATGCATTTCAGAGCACTTGGTCAGTCTTACAGCAGTCTGTCTGGTTATCATACCTGCTTGTCATAGGGGAGCTCTTTCATACTCAGGTTGACCTGATTTTGATGTACAAATCAAAATTCAAAGAGACTGGCTCAAGTGCTTACAGGTAAGTGATAAGAAGCAAGAAAGATGAAAACAAACAAGGGCAGGAGCTCCAGGTTTCAGGCTACAGCTATTACCTTTGGTCATGTTCTGGAAAGGAGGAATATACTTCCAATATATAATTATCTTTCTCCACCCACTTCCAGAGAGAGAAAGAGCCATTTGGGATTTTGGGATTGTAGAGGAATTATGCTTCCATTTTTCAGGAGCTCAGTCCTGTAATGTCATCAACATACACTGCTTTTGCAAGTTAAGATTTATTAAAAGCATTTGCCTTGTTGGAGCTCTTCCATGATCAGGAATGTCCAACAGATTTGGGGAAAGAAATGAGGAGTCTTGGTTGTCCTTTGGATCACTTATTGCACTGAAGACTTCTCTCAGAGAGGGAATAAAAGCAAGTCCACTACAGGAGTTCCTTATGGAGAGAGCATAAAGGATCAAATTTGACAGAAGAGGAGAACAGCAAATGATAAAGGTTTTCAGAAGGAATATCGTGGCAGTCAAGGTACACACAGCTTCAAAAGTATTAAAGAGGGAGTGTAAAAATGAATGTATCATGCAGTTAGTGCTCCTGGAAGTGTGGTATAAAACCAGACAGCTTATTACAGCAGCTCTAAAGACACAGACAGTACCACTTTGCACAAGTCAATGCATTAATGTGCTGCTGTCTTCTACCAGATAGAAGTGTTCCACTTCAGTGTTGCTCCTTGACTATATTAATCATATCCATACTGATTCTTTCCCTCTTGCCTTTTAGGCTCCGTGTCCTTGTCTGATGAAGAGCCACACTGCCCCCATCAAAGACTCATCACCCAAGGAAACATGCAGTACCCAAGACAAGGCAGTGAGTCATCTAATTCCTGCTGGTGCTGGCCTGCTTTGTACAAGCACTTGTATTCCTGTTATGTCTGTGTGGCATAACACAGAGAGGAGATCCTCCTGCAGAAATCCCCTGGACAGGCCAGCACTCCTGGTCCAAGTCACAGCCTACGGTTTCAAGAGTCATCTCATCCTCCCCATTTTGCAAGACCAGCACTGCACACTTACTGCCCTGAAACCACACTATAATTTTGACTTATTAATTAAAACTACACCCCCTTTTCAAACTTCATGTCAATACTGCATGTGCACCTTGGAGGGAAGTGAGGATCTTAAACTCAGAAACAATATTATTTCTTTTATAAAATCAACAAAAAAAACCCCCAAAAATGTCAGAGCTGGCATCATGAAGATTGATGTGAGTCCACAGGAATGTGTCCTCCTGCTGTGTTCCTTGCCTAAATATGCAAGGTCAATCCAGCTGCTTCCGGTGGGGCAGAAATGAGATTTCTTCTAGAACAACATGCCAGGGACTTCTGAAATTTTTTTTAGTGCCTTCCAGCAAAGATCATCTGCTAGGACCATCTGGATGTCATGAGTTCCCTGAATTTCATCTGTTAAAGGTAAACTTGGCTGTTTGTAGAGTGGCAGATGCCTTTTCTATTTGTGGCTGACATTACTTGCATTTTCCTGTTGACCATAATCTGTGATAAAAATTTTGTTTGGCTTCACCTTTACCTTCTCCATTCTGCCTTTTTCCAGGGAGATTTGAAAAAGCATCATTTGTAGAACTATTTTGGAAAGGTGAGACCAAGAAGAACCTTTACTCTCCACCATTTGTTTGTGTTATGAAGCACACCCAGCCCCAAAGATAGAATAAAGAAATGATAATGTAGACTTTCTTTAATAATTTGTGCCCTTCTTTCAGTCAGGCTTCCTATTTGTGACACTCTGGTGATTGGCTTTCATGGCACCTGATGAGCTAACAACTCTCATTTCCCTACAGTACTCACAAAGGAAGGGGAAAGGCATGGAGGAATGTCTGGAGGCTGTTCTCTAATAAAAACTATGGATGTATCTTGTATGCATCTATGTTGCAGAGGGTTCCCAGAGATATAGTGATGCTTGAAGCAGTCATTTGAGAAAAACTTGGGCCATATTTGAAACACCCACACCCAATGTCTTATTTACATATCAAATCTACTTTTCTCCTATGAGGAAACTGGGATTTGACAGCCATCAAGAGCACAAGATCTGGGTCATTCTGTGTTTGTTAAGCAGTATGGATGGCACAGACATCTGTTTTGAGCTCTGTCCTTTATCTGGTGTCAGTGGGGCCCTGCAGACTGCTGCTTTCAAGCAGATGAGCATGGACTGAGAGAGCTGTGCTAGCAGAAACTTAACTGCAGCTATTTCACAGAGTGTTTTAGTGTAAGTATCACAAGAAGCCAATGCAACTGGCCTTATACTGATGAAATATACAAGTGTTCATGCACTGGTATGCACTTTTAGAAGCATTACAGCCTAAAATAGCTAACTTAAGGTTTTCCACACAGATGTCTACGACAGGCCAAGGAATTAAAGAGGGCCAGTACCCCCACTGCTGGTGTTCAAAGATGTAACTAGTCTGTGCTGCAAGAAGCTAATCCAGCTGGGATATGTTCAGCATTCTAGGCTGAGTCCTTGGCACACACTGAGACACAATCTATTATTGCTTGAAGTTAACTTCATGGGAACTATGATTCAAACCATGCACATTTAGTACTTTGACTGTAGGAGCAGGAATCCTATTACTTACTCCATCACAAAGGTATTTGTAAAGTGTAACTGCACAGGTTTTAACACAAACCACAAAACTGGTGTAAGGTGGTCTGTTAGATACTTTTGAACTTGTAGAACTTTGTCTCCTTAGACCACATGTGATTCTCGTGCTTTGAGCAGAGAGGTTTGCAGATCCATGCAGGCAAATTGCCCTGAGTCACCAACTCAAACAATTTAGCAGGAAGGGATACAGAGGAGGAGGGTAGGCCCTGAATTTCCTTGTCTATAAACAAAGACTGTGGAAGCAAGGGGGAAAAAAAGGACAAGAAAGCCAAAGTCAGATTTAGAACACCTGAAACAAACCCTCACCATTGAAAGGGAAGAGTGGTGACAAAACAAGATGTTTTTGTCACAGTCTGCTGACCGCTCCACATACACCCTTTCATCTTCCACTAGTCTTCAGGAGCATTCTGACTAAGTTCTGTCAGTCATTTAGCTTCTAGCTTAGAGACATGATGGAAGGAGCATACCACAAAAAGTAGTTTTGCTTCTGTGCTTTTTTTCATGCTTACTTTCAAGCCCAGTTTTTAGTGTTCTGTAATAATGTCTTGTCATGAAAACAGCAGTCTGCCTTAATCTCTCTGGTATACTCCTGGTTGTTCTTTGAAGTGGTTTGAAAGCAAAACAAATGAGAGGCTCCAAGTCAGAGATACAATTTATTAGGCAGAAAGGAAAGAAAGTAAAATAAAATAGATGCAATAATACAAAAGACCACTGACAGGGTCAGAATACAACCTGAGCAGAGTGATGGAAGCAGTCCAGATGAGGCGGTCTTCCTGAAGCAGTGATCCTGTAGAAAGGTCTGGTAGCTCGGGTCCTCTGGGAATCCACTGGGTAAGTGCCCCTCTGGTGTTCAGAGTCTCAGCTTATATCCAGGCTGGAATGCTTGGTTTCTCCCTCTGGGCGGAGCATCTCACAATGGGATGGTGAGTCATGTGATAAGGCCTGATGGGCCCATTAACAGGAGATAGTCCAGGAGGGGGTTATCTGTGAGTCGTGTGGCAAAGGTGCTGATGGGCCCATTAACAGAAGCCAGAGTGGGGGAGGCAGGGAGCACTGCCTCACTTGGTTTCAACAGTTCATGAAGATGGTGATAGAATGTACTTCAACCCAGGACATTCTTTTAGCTATATAACAGGGTGTTCCATCTTAGGTTGCTTTGAAAGACTGAGGAGGTAAGTTGTTCCAGGATGCTGTATATTTAAATAGTAAGTTTTGCATACAATGCAGAAGTGTCATCTAAAATGCTGGCCTTTCTCCTACTGCGCAAGACAGATACTGGTTTACCATTGGAAAAGTTACAAAAGGACTCTCATCTCCCTACAGCATCTGTATTCTGTCTTTCTACTCTGGGAGCAAAAGTGCTGAGGGAATGACTCTTGCCCTAGCACAGTCCTATACCCATTTTTGGGGCTGTCAAACACCCCCTCTGTGCGCGTGTGGGGTACATGTAGGAAGCCATGCAACTGCACTGCTATGACATTCATGGCAGGCCTTTGTCTGTCCCCAGCTGTCTGGCATACTGCAAAGCAGGTGTATGTTTGTGAGTGCCTTGGGCGAAGGAAACTTCCCTCCTTGCATTCCAGGCAGGCAGGGTGAGGTATTAATCTCTGGTGAGACTGAGGCAGCTGTGGATATGAGTGTAGATGTAGCATAATTAATTTGGAAATAAAATAATCCAGCAGCTGTTAGAGAATAAACTTTTGATGAAGGTTACTGAAATATGAGCTGGAAAACCTCCAGTGCTCCTCCCCAGGTAGCTTTAAGCCTGAGTATGTCTCCTCCATTCTAGAATGCAGCTGCATAGGCTAAAGGTTTGATCAGGAACACATAATGAACTTCTTAGGAGGAGTCTCTGGCTATCTCCATTGGATGTCTTTGGCAATGCTAACGAGTGTCAGCATCTCTACTTAGCTTGCTCATGTCTTTCTGAAACATGGATACCATTGGAAAGTTTTGCTATCTACTATTTACTATCTGCTTACTGGTTTTTATTGTGTCACCAATAATAAAACAAAGTTAAAACTTCCCAAATCTATTATAAAATCTAAATTTCTTTACTAATTATACAGTGGTTGTCCCTCATAGTTATATTTCCAGACGTATTTTGCTTTTCTAACAAAACTTTCATCCCAGAGAGTTCATGGTGAAAATTAAATGCTGGAACTTGTTTCATCTCATTGTGTTTAGTTTCCATCTTCCTTGAGTTTTCCTTAATTCAGATAAACTAACAAAAAAGATGGTGGATGTGATTTCTATTCCAGGGAAGTAAAAAAAGAATAAACTTTTGTTCTGACAAGAAAGGTATCACAAAAAATGTATTTCATGTCATCCCTGAAGGACAAGTGCCATCCAATGACATCTGGACAAGCCTGAGAAATTTGCCCACATGAATCTCATGATTTTTAACAAGACCAAGTTCAAGGTGCTGCACATGGGCTATGACAACCCCTGGTAACAGCACAGGCTGGGGGATAAAGGGATGGAGAGCAGCCCTGTGAGAAGGACTTGGGGTGCTGGTGGGTGAGAGGCTGGACAGGAGCCAGCCATGGGCACTCCCAGCCCAGAAAGCCAAACATGTCCTGGGCTGCATCCAAAGCAGCATGGGCAGCAGGGAAGGGAGGGGATTCTGCCCCTCTGCTGTGCTCTGTGATGCCCTGCATCCAGCTCTGGGATCCCAGCATAGGAAGGACATAGAACTGTTGGAGTGAGTCCAGAGGAGGGACACAGAGGTGGCCAGACAGTTGCAGCACCTGTCCCACGAGTAAAGGCTGAGAGAATTTGGATTATTCAGAGAAGAGAAGGCTCTAGGGTGACCTTATTGTTGCCTGCCATTACCTGAGGGGGGCCTACAAAAGAGATGGAGAGGCAGTTTTAGCAAGAGCATGTAGTGACAGAACGAGGGGGAATGGCTCTACACTAAAATACAGTAGTTTTAGATTACATATTGGGAAGAAATTCTTTACTCTGAGGGTGGTGAGGCAGAGAAGCTGTGGATGCACCATCTCTGGCACTGTTCAGGGACAGGCTGAATGGAGCTCTGAACAACTTGATCTAGTGGGAGTTGTACCTGCCTGTAGCAGAGAGGTTGGAATTAGATCCTTCCAACCCAAACCAAACCATTCTATGATTCTGTAATTTTCTGATGATGCAGCTGTTGCAATTATTCCTTCATCAAATATGAGTTGCTCTTTTTATCACAGTTTCTTTTTTTATTAGCTGTGCCAGCTCCAAGAATCTGGATTTGTAAGAAAAAGTGAGGAAATAAAGAAATGCTCTTCTTTATTTGTTTCATAATATTAAGTCAGTTTTCAGGCTGTATTTATGACACTCTTTTCACAGACAGACTTTGAATCAGATGCACAGATGTAAAAATGCTGCATGTATATTTTGCATGATATAAATACTGGTTTGGTGTGATATAGTGGGCAATAACCACTGTCAAGGCATATCTTATGTTTCACACATCAAATTAGAAAGCAAAGTGAAATAAGTACCTTTTCAAATTTTGTACAAAATTACGAGTTTTAATTGGATTTTCTTGGTCAAATAGGATCATATTTAATTCCCTCAGCATAGCTTCATTTACTCGGGTTAATAAGCAGTCATAAAAATGGACATCAGACTTAGCATTCCTCTAAAGGAACCGAGTAGTTCTCAGTGATATCAGCCATGTTTTCAGGCTGCCCGCAGACAGATTAATGTCTTGACTCTTGTACCAGTGTCATACATACACATGAGCCAGAGCAAGAAATTGCATTCATACCATGATGTTTAACCGTGTAATAAAACAGAGGGCCTCTGTGAGATATTCCTCCTTAGCATGAGAAGAAACTGCTCTCATGTATGCTGCCTTTGGGTCTAGAGACATGTCTTGCATGACCTAAGGTTACCAGCTTGGAGTAATCAACAGACTTGCTGAAAAACAAAGCCAGAGACAAATAAATACCAGGAAAAGGCTAGGACAGTCCGCATATTTTTTCTGATCTGCAGTACAAATCCCAAATTAGGTTGCTTTTAATAAATTCTCTGTGATGTACATTTTGAGGGATATAATCCAGGTCTTTAGTGGTAAAAGAAAGTGTCTCTTGTTTTGTTACCTACTAGATTTGAGGTAGTAGAATGCATAAGCAGGTCTTGTCTAGAATGTCAAATTTCAAAGCTAGCATATTTTTACCAAAAGTGCTTCCTGACAACTTTCCTGTTGTTCACCAAAAACTTCTATTGGAAATATGTCTCAGTCATGAGGTGTAATTCCCAGTTCAGTGGCAAAGCAAGTGTCTGAGGTGTTCAACATTTAGTTTGGGAGAGTGGATTTCAGATCTCTGCTTATTCTAATGCAATCCAAAGATACAAACCACTGTATGACACCATACATGACCGGGGCACTGGCCATCTGAAGGGAAAGGGCACCTGTCTTTCCTTTTCCCCTAAAGAACTGTAAACATCATTATGTCATCCCAATGTGCACATGCACAAAGTTGCATCTTTTGAGATTTAGGAGCAGTTAGGTTGAAAAGCCCCTTTTATTATGCTCTGGTTATATGACTAGATGTGGACAAAGCCAAATCCATGAAGCTTGGATGATGTCATTTACCAAAATATTTGAGCTTAAAAAGGCAGATTTCTCAAACCTCTTTGGGACTGTGCTGCTCCCATTGTTGTATGTGCAGGGCAGAATTCCCTTGTACCGAACAGGTCTGGCTTGTGGAAATGACTTTATTTTTCCCAGACTGGGTGGAGTGAGTTTCTATTGTTCTCAAGTGCAAGGTGAGAAACTTCAGCTCCAGCCTGGCTGAAACAAATCTGGCTGCATTCAGTGTGCTTTCAGAGAGCCTGTGTGTCTATGGGCATTGCCTGGTAGCCTACAAAATTTCTTCTGTGGTCTCAGAAGCAGCATGGTGGCACCACTGGAGTTTCTGGCTTTACAGGCCATAACTTTTGTTATAAATGATTACGAGCGAATTCAAAATCTAAAGATTTATTCAACAATTTCAAAAATCAATTTTGAAAAAGCCACGATAAATCAGGACAACATTGATCGAATGTTGGGTGGACAACCCAGCAGCGACAATGGTGCTCTCAGGTATGGCCACAAATTCGGAGTCCCAGGGTAGGAACTTTATATGGTTTTTCTGCCCTAAGGCAAAAAGCACTGTTGCTTCAATGTCCTTCATTCCTGGAGGGACGTTTTTGAAAGGATTTCCTGAAGAATTGTAAAGAAGTCCAAAAAGAGTCACTGAATTTTTTGTTGGGGCACTTCATGAAATCATCTGCTAGATTTTCCATTGCGATTGACATCAGATCCTTGAGTGGCTGGGAAGATGTGGCCTGCCTGTTATTAATGAGCCATTTTCACGTTAACTCCTCTGTTATGTTGCAAACGTCATGGTGGTACCTCCAAACTAAAAAAAGACTTTGGAATTCTTGGAGACGCCCTCGGACTGTCTCCAAGAACAGGTTTTTAATTCCAATGTATAATTTTCCACATACAATTTTAATACTCGAATTTTATACACTACATCTATTACAGCTTTGACATCTCTTTTTTCTCAGGAGCTGACTTATTTGGCATATGCCACTCTGTAGGTGTGTAACTTGACATTTTGCTCCCCAGAACTAGGCTTCTTGGCCCCAGCATTTCTGCACTTCCCCAAAGCCTTGCCCACCTCACTGAGCTCACGGCAGCTTGTGTGCTGTGTGGGGAATGTCTGAGCCCCCTCCAGGTTCAAACTCCTCATGTGGGAACAAAAGCATACTGAAGGGAGTCACTACACTCATGTCATATACATTGTCTACCTGATTGGTCTTCAGTCTAGCTGGTGCTAAAACAAAACTCCAGGCCAGGAAAAGACTTTGGTATCTTCAGTGAAGAAAATCATGATAGAAGTGTGCCATGCTCTGAAAAGAGATCTGAGGAGCAGAAGAGGCCTGAAGTATGGCCAGATCCAACTACAATGCCTGTTGTGGGAGCAGTGCAAGAGGCCACAGCCTGTTTTGGACAGATCCTGTGAGCTAACCAAATCAATGAGAAAACTGCTACTGAGAAACAGGTGGAGGGCTCACTCACCCTTGCTGAAGAAAGGCCCAAGGCAGAGGCAATCAGAATTGCAGACCAGAATGATGCAATTGATTTTGCAGGAGAACAGGCAGCCCAAAGCTTCAGGAGAACCTGGTGCTTCAGCAAGTGACCAAGGCAGCACTAGCCCAGTGCTGGGGCACCATCTGGTGATGAAAATCCAGAAAAGTTTTCTGGAGATCTCACCTGGTCTGCTAAGAAAATAGGTTGTCGCTGTGACTGAGATGCTGATCACTTGAACACTGACCTCTCTGACACAGAACATCCATGATCCTCTGGCTGTCTAGCCGGAGATGTGGCAAAAAATCAGAGAGGAAAGCAGCCCAGTCAGTGTCTGCTGCAAAACTAATCCATGCTTTTAAATAGCAGTCAAAGAGAAAACAGCTGAAAGAGGTAGTTAGCATACATGAGTTATTCTTCCATTCTACATATCATTGGTATTGGCCAAGGAGAAGGTGAGTGCACAAGAAAGATAATCTGCCCAAATGGCATGTAGGTCCCTTAACCCCTACTAATTTGGTAGGTTTTGACATGAATAAATTCCCTTTGTGTAACATTTCCTTACACTTCTAAATACATTGGCACTGCTAGGCTTGTAAGACACTGATAAGAGCTTTCTTTGAGGGACAAACTTACCTGGAATCGTAGGGTATGGAGCACTGTTCTCATCTAGTCTATCCTTCTAGGATGTGCTCAAGCCTTTGTTTTTCCAGTATCAACAAGAGAAAAAAAAAATCAAAAGGGAAGAATATAATTCAGGTGGATTGCAAATGTATTATTTAACTATTCAAAAGGCTCCTGTTCATTCCTTTGCCTTCTGTTTAGCTTGTGAACCTCACTCCTCGGAAGAGGCCTTTCGAACACAGCACATCTGTATTGCATGAGTGGGTCAGACCAAACACTATGGCAGGTCAGTATCTGCCTGAATGGACATGGTTTGCACCAGTCATGGTCCGAGAAGTTAGAAGGAGGTTAGAAGGAGGCTGCTAGCTAGAAAATATCCCTCTTCCCTTGACTAAGGTCCTGGCCTTGTGTCCCAGCTGCCACAGTGAGACACAACTCACCTCTGCCCACAGCTGTCCCATTGTCCCTGCTTTCTCACAAAGAAAATTTCCCACACCTCTCCTTTCTGTATCTAACATCTGTTTCAGACAGGATACCATGTGGCTGCTGTCAGTGGCTAAAGGTTTGAAGGCAGAACTCCTTGATCCCCTGCTACCAGAGAAAGAAGCCGTCCTTCCAAAGAAAGTACATGTAAGCACTATTGGCTTGTGTCTGTGACTAAATCCCCAAGCTCCATCCATTCATGACTGGTCTGAATGGTCTGTTGGGGTGAAAAAGTAGCTGCTTAGAGAGAAGAACACATATAGCTACCCATAGCTCCCAACACAGCCACATAATGGCATGCAGCATTGGAGAAAAGCATCTTTGTGTTCTTTAGAGAGACTTCTTGTCCAGTGTCAAGTTGACTCTGTAGCATTGTGGGCCAGTTCTTACCTAATTCTTGATCTCAGTTTAGATTTCTTGGGTGAAAGAGCAAAACTGTATTCTGCCAAGTGGCAAACAAGGCTGTTCATCATGCATGGCTGTACTAATGATCTGGCTGGCTTGTACCATAACTACCAACACAAACAATCCAAAACACAGGCAGCTTAAATTTCTCTGATGTTTCCCCCTGCTGCCAATTCTGTTAATATTTCTTTAGTGCAAAGCCTCTTTATTTGGGTGAGTTTTTTATATCAGAGTTGCAGTCAGAAAGGATTTCTGGAAAGCTCTAATGTCTCTTTTATTAACTGGCGTATGTCTTTGTTAAGTGATGCAGTGGTTCATTTTCTTCTCTTTGACAGGAGGGTCAGAGCCACATTAGGTGGTCCCACTGAAGCACAGGCAAACAGAAGCTGATGGGTCCAATCCTATATTTGAGGGATTTTTCTCAACACAGCCAAAGGTGTCATTTCTTGCCACATATCCCTGTGGATTTGGAAGTAGAAGGTGTCAGGATGCAGGATGGAGAGTACACCCCACACAGACAACCAGTGACATGTAGGTCAGCAGGTGCTGGATTTCTAATTTTCTATATCACATTGCATGAGCATAAGCTTCAGTGTAAGCGCGACAGGAGGAACACGCTCCAAGTCTGCAAGAACTGATAAGCAGAGCTGTCAGCATTGAAACTACACCCCCACATGTCACATGCAACTCAACACCGCACTGGAGGCTTTAGGACTTTGATCAGCAGTATGTTCCAGAGATGGACAACCAAACTTCCTGGCCTTGCAAGTCTTACTGGAATTTTTTCACATTTATGTCCCCTTTGGACCCTGCTTAGTCCTGCTGCTGAAGGTGAAGGATTCAGAGCCCAAGAGGAGAGATGGGAAGAGAAGCATTGACTAGTTAATTGCATAGAAAGGAGGAAGAGCCTTAAAATTAAACGTATTCTATATCACTAGGAGGATACAGTGCTTTATACTGTGATGAGCCAGAGCTCTGTAAGCTGTTTCTCTGCAGAAAGGAACAGATTGGACCGTGAGTCACTCTGAAAGTAGCATGATCTTTTTTTAACTCAGAGCAACAGGCCTTCCACATATGAATTATGACGTTGCTGAGGGTATATGATACAGAAAATTCTTCATTTCCCTTTTGCTGTTCATCCATTTCCCTGAGAACCATGTAGCACAATAAAATAATGCAGCAGATAAACACCCCTTGGTTTCTACTTAGAGATTAAATGACACTTGTATTTCAAAGTACGGGAAAGGAAACAAACCCAAATTCCTTTCTTACATCACTGCTGATGATTATTTCCTGGTTTGGCTCTGTTTCCCCCAGTCATGTCATTTGGTGAGCTGGAAAAAAATGTTGAATATGCAGAAGAGGGGTTCCTACAAACTCTTTACTGGAGACTCTAACTGTGCTGATAAATATCACACCAGATTTTTTTACCTCAAAAAGCATTAAAGGTGGGGAGGTTTTCATGATGCACCAGACAAAATTGAAGTTCTCATGCCCATTCTGTTCCTCACAAATTTGACATAAAATTTTTTTTGATGCTATGAGTTAATGGATCAAATTAGTGTGAGTAGTTGGAAAGTAACTTATCTCTACATAGAGGCAAATCAAAAGTCTGAGCTGGATTCAAGGGCTGTTTATCAAATGTATTTGGAAGTGGATGAAACAGAGAATTCTAACCTAAGAAATCTACAGGATGCAGACACTTGCCAGGAAAGCAAGAATTAGGAATAACCACCTGGTAGTTTTAAGACCTGTTTCCCTCTGAATTGTTTTTTGTTCTGTTCAAATGACAGTTAGCTCTAAGGGAATTGTCTACCAAGGGAAGGAGAAGTACAGACACTGCCAGTCCTCTGAAAGCACTCCGGCCCTGATCTGGGTTGGTGATCGGCTGGTACACTGTATGGCTTCTATGACAGAGGGACCAGAACCTTGGGCTGGAACAGAGCAAGAAGAGAGTTCAGCCAGTTGGGAAACCAGGCATACCTTTTACTTTACCCTCTTTCAATTTTCCATCTCTCCCCAGTCCTTTGACCCAGAATCAGTCAGGGATGCCACACAGGAAGATCTGAAATGCTCATCTGTTGTGAGGCAAGTACTGACTGTCTTTCCAGTTCTGGAAGTCCTCATGGTTAAGAGCACAGCAGGGAAAACTATTCATGCACTTTGAAAGTAAAATCTCTTGAGAGAAGCTGGAGAACCTAAATATATCCAATGTTAAAAAAAAAATCTGCTTTTATATCCACTCTTTCTGATTTCAGAACTACAAAGGAGCTGGTCATACACATACCCTCTCCCTCTCTCCAAAACCAGAAGAAACAGACATTGCAGTGGGCAGGGTTCAGAAATCTGTGTGTCTCCTTTACTTTGCGGTGGGGGTAATTCTCATTAAAAGAAGTTCACACCTCTCCCAAAGAATGCATGCGCTGTATTCTAAATTACCTTGTCATGAGAACGTCATTCAATCATATATATGTCAAATAGACACCTAAAATGTATCTGAAATTTTGAAAGCCACAGTCAAATCCCCTTATGCCCAAAAGCCAAGCACATATTTTGTGCAATTTTTTGTAATTTTTGCCTTTCCAAAGACCAAGACAAAGCAAAATGAGCTTTATGATAAGATGTCTGGGTCTTAGAAATCCAGACTTGACACTTTGTTGTAAATATCTGTCTATCAAAAGAGGAAGGAATGATTCCCAACACTGTTCCAAAAATGTAGCATGATCATAACGTGCATGAAGAGGTGAATGAAAGACTTGTAGGGACGTCTTCTTCCAGAGACAGGAGAGAGCCTTGCTAATCACATCCCAATCATCTCCCATGTGCTTTTGATGAACTCCTCAGAACACATGGAATATACTTTTCTGACAAATACAGATTACAGCAGGACTTGCTGTAAGGTACATGGCAGAGGTCACAATATTTGTAGCAGCATGGTTCAGTGCAATATGTGTCCTTGTGACGGAAGAACAGCTTTCCTCCAGTCTCCCATCTTGACCCATCTGTTCTTTGAAGGCTAAGACAGATCTTTGTGATCAACCAATCTGTCTTCCCAGGAAGAATATGTATTCCCCGTTCTTTCTTCTTCTGCTGGTGCATTTCAGCCTGTCTGAATGGAGGTGGTTAACATTTGTCATAAAGTTTAGTTGAACACGCCAATGATTAATTATCATCATGGATGAAAATGTGCAAAATTCAAGGTTCAATTTCCTTTAGATTCTCTTTCAATTATGGGACCTCCTTGTACTTCTCCCTACTAGATACAAAAGGCATGTCTTGTTTGATATCTTTCTACAGGTAGTTTTTGTTCTTTCAGGTCTTTTGGAACATACCTGACAGCACTGAAATTAAAATAAAACTCTTGACAGCCTAGCACAAAATTCTAGCAAGATTACATCGTTTTAAGACTTATTTCTTCAGGTGGTAGTTTTCTGGTGGAGGGAATGGAAAGGAGAATGAAGGTGCAGCATTGCTTGATGCAGAGCATACTCTCCCATAAAATGTAGTAGGAAAGGGCTTGGCAAGGGGAAAGGAGTTATATTTAGAGCAATACTAAAGAATATTGGCAGCAGAATCCTTGTCTAGGGTATGTTCATCCTCATACTGAGCATGTCAAAGGCACTTGAGAACACGAGCTGCCAGACCAGAACCAGAAAAGGCTGATAGCCAAGCAATCTAAAATCAGTCCTTGCTTTATACCTGGTTCTTCCAGTTTCTTTCCTTTGCTGACAGCTCTGCTGCCTGTGAGAAAGCTGTTCAGCATTCATCCTTAAGCTGTCCCTAGACTCAAAAACTCTCAATGAAAACAGAGTATGAAAGAGAGAACAACTGCTCATCGAACTGTGGTGGTTTGTCATAAGTGTAACAAACATACTGCACCCCTTGCATCACTTCATGGGGAAAACCAATGCCCAAAGGCATGAAGACTTTGGAACAGTCCCCTAACAAATATTCCAGGATTTGGTCTTTTGAGACTGGACAGAGGTAGAAATACTTGCTTTTAACAAAAGGCATCTGAAACAAAATCCTGATAACAGGTCAAGTAGGGTTTGCACGCAAGGGCCTCAAGAGGCCATGAAGATGTAAGCGGATGAAATAAGTGAGCAGAGTGCAGAGTAACCTGGTCTTAGCACTACCTGGCAGAGCAACACGAAGACTTGAGTCACTGAAATACTGAAGTACTGGCAGGCAGGAGAGAACCTGCAAGAATATCCATGTCTCAGCCTAAAACTCATTTAACTTTACCTCCACTGGTTTGGGGCAGCTTCTGAGCATTAGGCTTTATCTCACTAAAGATAAAGCACAAAAATGAGGGCAGTGTGCAGCAGTCTTTAGCTTGGCCAGAAGAATTCCTGCATTTTGCAGGTAGACTGCTATTTGGACGATCTCTTATGATTACAGAAAATGGGGGTTTTGAATTATTTTACTACCAAAGAAGGAGTGTCTTGGGAGTAGAGTCATTAAGCAACAAATGAGTGGGGGAAGCCTGTTGGTTTTCATTTGCAATATTAATAGCAACATTCATTTCTCCCTTTCTGGACATGCCTTTGACGTATACACAACTATTATCAAGTGACCAATAACTCATGGGAGTGTAAGAGTTTTTTATGTCTGCCACATGTGCAGCATGGAATTCCTGCTGTCTGGTACTTCAGTCTTCACAGTGCAATGTTATCATACTTTATCTGTTTCTGTGTCTTTGAAGCTGAAACCAATTCTGATGTTGATGTTTCTAATTAATAAAAATTATCCTTCTTTGCCTGCTTCTTGGCTACTACTGTATATTTTTAGTTCTGTGAGACTTTTCAAACCTACTCACAACCAGAAAGCTTATTTTTCGCTCTTCACTAATGTCAAGTGTTACTGGGAGAAGTCATCAGCTTGGCTGTCAGAATTGTCTGAAACTAAACAACAAAATGCTTTTCCTCAGTTGTTGGACACCAGTGGAATCCAAACCAGACTGCAGGTAAACAGGGCCGTTTGATCACCTCATTCGACTATCAGTTATAGGATTACAGAGGTTGGAAATTTAAGTTGCTCAGTCAGCATTGTCTCATTTACTCATTTGGTTAGGCAAGTACTGTGGCATGAAGTTGGAAGCAAAATTTTATCCATCCTCTTTGATTGTTGTATTAGAATACATATATGAACATAACCTGTTGGGCCAGATTAGAGACAACCATGGCCAAAATTATATTTAATCTTGCTTTGCTATTGTTTCTTTAGCAAGTAGTGTCAAACTTTTGCATTTCCTTAGATGGAACCAGAAGAGCTACTATATATGTACATATAACTTGAAAGGCCATAACTTCAAGCCCAACTAAAGCATATTCTTCAAAAAATAAGCCTTATTAATGCAGTTGTCTAGATCATTAGAGTCAAGAAGCCATAAATAGGTATGTAATATCCAAATATGCTACAACATAGTGTAGTTGCAGTTTTAATAGAGTCCTTTCAGAAATGCATGATGCAAGAGGTTATAATCTCTCTTCTGTTTCTGTCAGTCGCTTGAAGTGCTGAGATTGATATCATAGTGTGGAATGTTGGATGAAACCTACTGTTGAGATCTTGTCACAGTATGGTTTTGGGTAAACTCTCTGAGGAGCCCATCCTAAGATAACGGTACTGGGAAGTTGCTTGCTTTGCTCCCTTGCATTGTGGGGCAGATGAAATGGCTTTCCATGCTGTGATTCTCCTGAGAACAAGCAGTCTCTAGGTGACCACTTCTTTAATCTTGCAGTTGAAAGGCAAAGACTATTCCTGAACAATTTTTTTTGTCTGATTACTTTGATAAATTGTATTTTACAAAATTCTTAATTGGAAACTGGATAAACTATTTGTCTTAGTTCCCTCTCAGTTTTATTCAGGAAACAGCCACAATGGCTAGTAAAGCTCTCTGATGACTGCAGTTCAGTTTCTCATCAGATGGAAAGAGCCCGGAATGCTCAAGGTGAATATTTGGCTAAGACTGGCCAGGAATCTGAATCGTGCTTGTTTAGATTCAAACAAATTACTCCTACTTGGGCAGCCACTTCTGAAGCCCTGAGAAGCCAACAGACAATTTATTCTCACCCATTAAGTCAGGTCCCAAACACTATTAGCAAGTCCTAATAACTGCTGTGAAAATTATAAATATGTTGGCATTAGGAACTGGCAGCTCTGTTTATCTCTGTTACAGGCAGACTGTCTTTTCAATGTATCATTAGGAAGCTGGGAAATTGGTGCTAATGGATGGACGTTCTGCAGTTTTCCTCTTGTCTGATATCCAGTGACCACTGGATGGCACTGAGGTTACTGTCCTGCTCACAAACACATTCTAAGAAGCCTCACACCTTTAGTTTAGATTTTCCAAAAAACTGTCTGGTACACTGAATTTGTGTTATTTGTTCACACATGCGTAAGGCTGGTTGCCTCAGCTCCTGTGGATTCTTTTCTGCCCCTGCTTTGGGATTGCTCACAGCTAATAATAAATGCTCAATGTAAATCTCCCCACAGGTGTGCACAGAGCCTCAAACTTGTTTGAGTACATGCTGTCCTGTCACACTGGTGGACGAAGAAGATAAGGAGCCTTGATTGTCATATTAATCCCTGAGCTGCATCACTGATACTGGCTACAGATTAATGTCAAATGTGCCAAAGCATTCAACTGTCTTTAGGTACTGGCAGCATCAGACAAAGTTCACTGGTTATCTGGACATCTTACCCCCATAGCTTCTGAAGATTTCTGATGCTGAAAGCACAGAAACTATAGCACAATATTTTTAGAAACCAAAACACCCAACATCTTAAAGTATTTGTAGATATCTGACCTTACAGCTCCTTATCTGTGTCTGAAGATGTTCTCTGGTGAGGCAATCAGATTTGTGTCTAGTGAAAATGTCACTAATCACTTTTTATTATGCTGTCTGAAGGCTTGAGCCACAAATACAGAATTAGCAGGTTTTATGAGTGCTTGATCCACTCAGTGCAGCCAGTGTGGTGGTACACCTGGAACTGGGCATGGATGTGAATCTATCCATCTAGCTGAAAAAAAAAAAAAATTACTGATTCCATCTCAAACAACGCAAAACTGACCCAGAAGGATTTGGGTGCATTTGTCGTCCTGGCCCCTCTTTAGCTGCTAGCTGTTGATGCCTTGAACAAGTTAACCCCCCCTTCTCTTAAGCTCTAGGTTGTGTTTGATTTTGTAATCTAAGCAGCTTTTCAGGGAGATGGCTCTTCAGACTGCTAATGCCAGTTTGATTGGCTTTTGCAGGGCAAGCCAGAGCTGGCCAGTAGTCTGAGTCCTTTTAGTGCAAAGACACAAGCCGGGAGTGGGCCAGAAGGAAGCACAAGGGAGGATGGTGAGCAAAACCCCTCTCTCATGCTTGTCATACTGGCAGGGTAGTGGTCTGGGTGCAACTGCATGGCACCTAGCTGTAATGCCAGGTTGCCTCTGACAACAGCTAGCCAACAGAGCCGTCTGCAGGTGATGGTCTGCAGTTCTGCTGAGTGAAAGATGAAGTTAGGGTATTCAGAGTCTGAAAGAGCAAGGAACTGAAATATCACTATGATTAAGGTGACTAGATGCCAAGTGCTTGATCTTTTTAAACTATTTTCAGAATTGTGGATGACAAAGATTGCTCTTCCCTGCTCTGTTCCCTTAGACTTTCAGCAGACTAAGGGCAGGCTGGAATCGCTTTGTAAAAGCCCAGTTTGCAATACACTGGCTTTCAGAAAGGAATTTCAACTATATATACACAATCAATATTAGAAAAATCTGAACACATAGGGCACCATTTTCAGGTGTCTGTTTAGATGTGTGCTTCTACATAGCAGATAAACACTTAGACACAAAACTACATGAAAGTTTTCAATGTCTCTTTCACTGCCAGTTAGTTGCATCCAAAACCAGACATTAAGGAATTCAAGAAATCTTAATCTGTGCACTCTTACTTCATTATGTCAGAGATCCTACATGCTTGTTCTTATTAAAACTGGGAATTACTTTAATGCACACAGGAAATTTGAGAGAGAAGACTATTTATTTATTTATTTATTTGAAAGAGACTTGGTACTTGTGTGTAAAAACAAAATACTGAGACACTTAATAGGCACATGTGGCCAACACATCAGAAAGCATTGATTTGGTTTAGATAAATAGATGGCAGCGGAATATTTTGGCAGTGGAGTTTTTTAAAGTGTCTATTCTTCTGGGAGTACCATAACCTAATTTTAAATAGATATAAACTCTGCTAGTTGTTTTTGATTTTGCAAGAACCTCAGCATTCTGCAATCAGTCTGAACTCAAGCAAGCTGGGTATCCAATGCCTTTGAGAGCACTGTGTTCTGTGTGACATCCAAAGTACCTGAACATAGTCTGTCCCAGTAGCTACTGAAGCCGTGTTTGATGTGATATATAGCTACACAGCACACAGCCACAGAGATTTGGATGCCCAGAGCAATTTTAACATCATTCTTCTTTGAGCTAGTATGTTTTTCCACTTGATTTCCTCTTTGTTTTTCGACTGTGCCCTTTCAGTGGACACTTACAAGCCAAACGGTTCTATTTTGCCCAAAGGGCTTGTATTTACACACTTTTGATTCCTGAGAAACTCTGATGGCTCTTTGGCAAGTAAATGGAAATAAAGATTGTGTACTCAAGGATTTTTGGGCAGGAGGGGGAACAGTTCAGTTTTACCAAGACGTTGACTCAAATAGCTGTGTCTCTCTTTGTACAAAGCCAACTACATACAAAAGGAGAGGCTTTTTATGAATCAGGTGTTCCTTAGCTATGGTGTGTTCCTCTTCAATTCTTGGTTTGAAAGGTCTGTTCCACTGTCAGAAATCTGCTGTCTCTATGGAAAAGAATCCTTCCACTTTCTATCCCCCCAAAACTGAAGAATGTTAAACTGACAATTTCTGGGATATGCATGTGTATTTTAAAGTTCTCTTAGCTGTAGAAGTAAACGAAACATTTAAATTTCTCTAAGTAATAAACATGCTGCTTCTAATCAGCAGCAACTCTACAAGGTGTGAGTGTGGGTGTGTGTGTTTCTGTGGGTGCTAGTACATTAGCTGTTGTCACCTGCAGCAGATGCTTGTTAAGTTCTGTCTGCACAGCATTGTGTAAACTGAAACAACTGATGTCTGCACGGGAAAAGTTGGTGCTTCATTCTTAGCAGCTGAGCTGACATGTTCTCACATCTCCTGGGTTCTTCCTTGCTTCCGTGTCTAGTGTTGTATGTGTACTGAGGCATCTCATGCTCTGACCTTGCAAACTGACATTTTTAAAAACAGACTTCTGAGGCGTAGATGGGAAAATGCTTAAAGCACTCATAAACAAAATCCAGGATGGATCCAAACTTTCCCAAACACCTCTGTACTGTGGCAGAACCTGCACCAATAAGCCAATTCATCCAAACAAGCTGAACTGGGAATGGACAGACAAGCCTCCCTGACGCTGCCTAAACAGCAGCCCTCTATGCACAGCACCTAGGATATCATAGCAGAAAGGCTGCACTGAAAAGTTGCAATAAAAGGGGTGGGAGTGTATGTGGGCAGTGCCACACTGCTGTGTTTAGGGGAGGGGTATGATGTCGTCTCTGTGCACTGTCATACAAGCAGAGAAGGTGTGGCGCAGCAAAGAGAGCCCAGGCTCCTGAGGCATGTGCAAAAATGTTGCAGAACTTAAGTAGCATGAATGGTAACCAACCATCTCCATCCTGAAGAAAAAAGGTGATGAAAAGAAGAAGAACTGAATGCATGTTAGCAACTAATATGAAGATGCTAAGGAAATCAGGAATCACCATTGTTAATATTACCCCCTTCAGTATTGTAAAAGAAGTGTGACAGGTCAAGGCAGGTGATCCTTGCCCCCTTCTCCACTCTTCTGACACTTTACCTGGAGTACTATGGACTGCTCTGTGGGCCCCAGCACAAAAAGGAAGACGACTTTTTAGAGTAAATCCAGAGTAGGCCACAAAGATGATCAGATGGATGGAACACCTTTCCTATGAGAAAAGGCTGAGAGAGCTGTGGTTGTTCAGCTAGTGAAGGCCTTGGGGTGATGTTATAGCAGCCTTCCAGTACTGGAAGGGAGCTTCTAAGAAAGATGAAGAGGGACGTTTTACAAGAGTATGAAGTGATAGGAAAGGGGGAATGGCTTGAAACAGAAAGAGAGTAGGTTTAAACTAGATATTAGGAGAAATTCTTTACTGTCAGGATGGTGAGGAGCCAGAACAGCTTGCCAGAGAAGCTGTGGATGCTCCATCCCTGGCAGTGTTTAAGGCCAGGCCGAATGTGGCTTTGAGCAACCTGGTGTAGTGAGAGGTGTCCCCTGATCATGGCAGGGGAATTTAGACTGGATGACCCTTAAGATCTATCTCTCCTTTTCAATTGCGGCTGCTGTGTCAGGGTGTGGCCATGTGCTTCCCCAGGGACTCTTGGGTCTGGCACAAGCCCCACGGCAACTGCCACCAGATGTCATGGCTCTGAAGATTTTTGGCTGCATGATGTGTCATGGCTCCCAGAACTATTAGTGACACAGGCATTTTGTATCTCCTGAGTCCCTGCTGAGCACACCTGCCCAAGACACAGCCAGGGCAGTCCCTTGAGAGGCACTTGCTTGAGCCCCATGTCCTCTCTCTTGTGACAAGTGTTGCATTATTTCTTGGGTTGCAATGCCAGACGTAACCAAAAGTGTGTCTTCTATTACCAGCTGTTAAAACCAGGCGGGGCAGTGTTCTTTATATCTTCCACAACCCATCCTCCCTCCAAGGGGATATCTTCTGTTAATAGGCCATTGAGTCTTACTGCATGACTGATAAAATTACATCATCCCATTGTGAGGTATTTCACCCAAGGGGCGCATTCCTACCTGGAAAAAAATATCTGAGATTCGGAACACCAGAGTAGCTGGTTTTCCACTGGATTCCCAGAGGAGGACTGAACCCATCTACACCACCACTGGACCTTCACCACACCCTTCTACAGCATCATTTCTTCAACAGAACTACATCGGTCACTACAGGAGGACTGGAGCCATGTTCCAAATTGGACTGCTACCAAAACCCCTGACCAACAGGGTGTCAGGTTGTATACTGACTCAGTCAGAGTTTTGTTTTTTGTATTACTGCATTCTTAGTTTAATTCTCCTACTGTTCATTCCTATTCCCATATCTTTGCCGGAGAGCCTGGTTAGTTCAAAATTGTAACTCAGAGGGAGGGGGTTTATATTTTCCGTTTCAAGGGAGGTTCCTGCCTTCCTGTCTTTCCAAACCAAGACACATTAACAGTATAGAAATTTGGCAGAAGAAAAAATCTGGCATTCAAACTGGTCCTGGAAGAATCAGAGGGGCTGGGTGCATCTAGGCTTCATTTCTGATTGTAAATGACTCAGCACTGTAAGTCTGGTCATGTTCAGTGAGATCCCAGGTGCTGAGATACTGTTAGTCACACCAGAAATCCAGCCACATTGGTGAACCCAGATTCACAAATAGTGTGGTTCATGAATTCAATGCTGGAAGTTTGCTTGGCTCAATAAGACCTTTCACTAGCACAGGTGTGTACCTGCTCTGCCCAAATCTGGTCTGTGATTGAGGCCTCTTCCTGAGAGAGTGAGGGAAACAGGCAGCAGACCTGGCTTTGTCATCTCTGTATTGTCTACAGGAACAGCCTATTAACTATTCTTGACTTGTGAAGAGCAGATTCTGCATGGGTAAAATGGTAGCAGATTCTTTGGGGAATTTGGTAAGCTAGTGGTTTTTGACACTGAGGTCATGTTTAGAACACACCATCTCTTTAGAACACACTAACTATCTCTTAGTGGCTAGTTACTGTGGAACTAGTAGGAAGAATACTAAATGCTAAATACTAAATATGCTTCTGTTAAGTCTCCCCTGATTCAACTATATAGTGTTTTGGCAGGACTACATTTCTGGTTAACTCTGCAATAGAAAGCAATCAATAGTAGGTCATTTTTGGTTATTCTTCCCCCAGATAATGCTTTTCTTTTGCAGTTTTGCTCATTTAATCAGGTCCGGAGATAATCACTGACTGTCACTCTTCCTCTTATCATTGACATTACTGTCAAGAGTTGGACTGAGTTGACATAACTATTTCTGTAAACCATGATTTTCAAAGGAGGTGCTATATGGAGTACATCCAAGAGCCAACACTTATTCTTAAAACAAAAGGTATTTTCAAAGCTAAAGCTGTGGTGTAAGCCAGCCTAATCTGACCCATTCACAAGACCGAGTTCACTTCCTTCATCAAAATATTTGTTTCATCGTCTTTGTTAAGTTAACCTCAAGTAAAATTCTAAATTGCATCTAAAACTGTTATTTAGTTGTATGTAGCTCAACATCCACAGGAGGGGGCACTTGAATAAAATTTTGAGCAGTTTGCCAAGAACCTCTCATTTCATACCTCCTTTTGTGCACAGTGGTTCTATGCGTTGGAGAAGGGGAAAAACTAAAAAATTGTGAAGGCACATGGAAACTAAATAGCCCATCAAGTCCTGAAGTATATTGCTGAGTTCTTCTAATAGGTGGATCTTGCACTGTTTCAGTTATTCTTTGCTTCAAATCAACTAACACAATACACACACAAAAAATTATCTATCAAAATAAATAAAACACTGAGTCATATTTTTCCTTGGTCTGAAATTTTTGTTGTCTGCTTCAGTAGGCAATATGGCTTTTTACAAGGAAGCCTTTGTTACATGCTTAACATCCATGTAGAGGCATCTAGAGGGTTGAACTAGACCAAAGTACAAGTCTGATGCAGAGAAACTGTACTACAGTTTGTTTAAACAGCATTGTTTAAACAGCTTTGTTTAAAAAGAGATTTGTTTTCTATACCTGCCTGGAGTACACCCATGCTTCCTGAGAAAAGCAATAAGTGTGGGTAATTATATTTTCACATGTGTTACCAGTAATCTCCACTTCAGCTATGCTGGTGTGTCAGATCTTTCTGAATGACTAGGGCTTAGCTAAGCATTAGAAAAGTAGATATGTAGTCTGCTAGACCATGTTTTGTGTTCTTTGCCTCTCTCTAAGGCCTCTCTGGTCTTTCATGATTGACAAGGTGTAGCACTTGAATTGATTTCTAGCTCCAGTGCGCTTGACGATTTTCAAAGCTGAAACTATGAAAGAAGCAGGCACAAATTTAAGTGCCAGGAGGACGGAGACTTACTTCTACCAGTAGAGTCAATAGCACGTTTTTATACGTATTTCCTCTCCTCCTTCCACTCTTGCTTTTGTTCAGTTTAAATCTAAACACTGGATATGGACACTGTGATGCGCAGGACTGGAAACAGAGCTTTCTTCACTGGAGCATCAGGTCCATACGTGGAACTGCAGTGAAGATGCCTCAGCAGAGATCCACTACTGCCATGACACAGTTCCTGCTCCAGAGCCAGAGCAGCTTCCTTTTGTCTGGATGGGGACAATAAAAAGATGACTGCTGATTTCAGTATTCAGATTGTAACACTGAGGAGAAGGAAAAATTATAGAAGAGATCTGATGTAACTAGAAAAATGTCTTGCTTTTCCCTTTCCTATTGTCCAGTTCTGGCAGATGTGACTCTCACTGTCTTCCAGGGGCTGTACAACAGTCAACTACAGTCAACACTGTAGTTTGAAAATAACTCTTGTAACAAGGATTCTGAGGTATGGCAGGGTGCTAGAACAGGAAAGAAAACAGAGGAAGTGGTGAGGGTCCATTGTTAAATTAATCACTTTACCCTATTCTTATTAGTGACATATCCATAATAAATTAAGCTAATGATTTTGCTTGTTGCCCATGTTATGAACTCCATGTAGGAGAAAAGACATATGGCTGGATTGTAAGTTGTGTCTTACTTCCCTCCTCCCCTCTTGCTTTTGTCCTCTCTTATGATACCATGAGTTGCATTTTGAAGTCTCACAGCACTGGCCTAACTGGACTCTCTGACAGCTGCAATCAAATTCTGGTTTGCCTGACTCCTAACAGTTCTACCAGTGAAATTCTGGCTGACTGCACTAAGAAAAGAATTGGAGCAGTTCAGGCTCCTCTAAAAATAACACTTCAAGAGATTGCTGTAGGAAAACACCATGATTCTCCATCTGAAAGAGTGAACATTTATTAGGGCCAACATCAATGGAATTGGAACCTGAGACAGGGAAGGAGACACCTTTTTTTCTTATGTTGGTTGTGTGGGAGAAAGCAGGACCTAATTTTCCTGGTCCCAGGCAGATTGGTTGAGCCTAAGCCTCATGGTCTAAAGTTATGCCAAATGCCATTCTGTTGATGTCTTTGATTTCTCACAAGACATTTCATCGTGCTTCAAAGCCCTTGACAATTTGAGAGCTATTCAAGGTTAGCTACCGCCCCACTTCATATTGCTGCTTTTCAGAGAAGGCATCTGCAGAACTGTGGCCACTTAGTGTATCTGTGACAAAGCTAGGACAATTTTCTTTGATTCTTTTTCTTTTTTGAGGAAGACAGCTGCTTGGCTCCACATTTTCAATGTCCTTTTAGGTGGTCACAAAGAAAATCAATCTCCAAGGTCTGCAGAAGAAGGAATTATTGGTCATGAAGATGAGTGGGAACCCCAACCTGGTCAACTTTTTAGACAGGTGAGTTATTGTGCTTTTGTCCCATGAATGTTTGCTTACGTACTGCAGACACGCAAGGTAAAAACCCACTTTGGTCACTGGCAGAAAATAGAGCTGTTAACTATTGGTTAATCATTATTGCTCTGCTCATCTTCTATGGATGGGAAGAGAGTGCATCTTGCCTGCATGAGTCTTCCCTGGCGTGTGTAGTTTGAAAACTGTTCAAAAACCTGGATCAGTCGTGTCTAAGTAAATCAATAGCCTGTAAGTTCAGTGCCACCATGTTGTTTTGGGGCTTGATTTTTTTCAAGTGTTGTCTTAGGTGTGGGTAAACTAAACAAGGATTTGCCTTGGATTTAGCCTCCTCTTTTCCCTGGCTTTGCATGCCAGTAAGACTAGGGGCTTTTTTTCCAGAAACATGCAGCTTGACTGGTCTTTTATCTGGCATATTACTAAACTGCATTTTTCACTTGCTGGCCATCTAAGACATCTCCTTTTTCGCAGCTCTGCCTTTCTCCTTGAGACTGATTGCAAACACTGCACAGCCTAGAGGCAATGTCATTCCTTTTATTCTCTCCTTGTCACAGAGGGACCTGGAAACAAGAATCAAGCATGAAACCAACGTAGCCATGCATGTTTATGTCTGTGCCCTTGTTTCCTTCTTTCAGCTACCTTGTGAATAATCAATTCTGGCTGGTTTTGGAGTCTATGGATGGAGGCACTCTGAGTGACATCATCAGCAAGACCTGCCTGTCTGAAGACGAGATGGCAGTTGTCAGTTGGGAGGTCAGCGATCCCATCTGTGCTTCTCAGGGCTTGGGCAGGATGGTCTGGGAAACTGTGGCTCAGAACTGGAGTGATTCCAAGCGCCAGGCTTTGTTTCTGTATTGCTGGTATGCTGTGGGCAGGCAAGAGCATCTCAAGTGAACTACCTGCCAGGGCCTCTGCACTCATTGTACTCTGTTCCTGTACTCTTACCTGCTGCTGTTGTATTCTCGCTCTGTCTCTTGTATTTGTATCTGCCCTTCTCCACCTTGCCTCTTTAAATGTTTCCCTCAAGCCTGTCTGCACTGCATTCCTTGCCAAAGGCGGTGGCAGCAGGATTTGAAACAAACAGCAAACAAAAGAGAGAGATTCATTTCTCACAGTCCTCAGCTGAAAAGGATAGTAGTGCAGCCAAAATGCTCTCTGCTCATGGAAGGTAACTGGTATGATACTTCCAAGTCTGTGCTGAGGTCAGCAATAAGACCTTTGTCATGCAGCTTCCCAGCCAAAAGTGATCTACTTGACAACAAAGGGAGGGACATTTTCCTTCTTGGCCACTCTCCTTTGTCCTCTGCATGAAGAGAGCACATGCACTGCAGCAGCAGTCATTCTGACTGGTTTGCAGGAGGTAGTCTACAAAAGCAGTTGCTGCTGCTCTTTCAAAGGCTGGCATGCATCTCCTTAGAAAGGAGTTGCTCTGCTAGTCTTGGAGCAGCAAGCTTTTCCTCTCAGTGTCACTGTGTTCTGCCATTACGCCCCGTTCCCCCAGAGAGGGAATTTTTTGGCTGTTTTCTTTTCTTGTGTGATGAAATCACATCCCTAAGTTTTGCCCTCCTGTTTCTGTTTTCTCTCTCAGTGCCTGCAAGGATTACATTTTCTTCACTCAAATGGCATGATTCACCAAGATGTGAAGAGCCACAACATCCTTCTCAGAACTGACGGCTCTGTCAAGCTGGGTCAGTGTATTCTTAGTCAGGTGCAGCGTTCCAAGTATGTAGAGTGTGGGGCTGCTTTGAGTGACTGCTAGCACCCCAAAAATGGTGCTGGTGGGAGTGCAGGGGCTCCTGCTGCAAGCTGAAGGCACATTTGCAACATGCACAGAGGTGTGACAAAGAACCACAAGCAGTCAAGAGTGGCATGGGTCTGTGTCCCTTTCAGAGGGAGAGAGCTACAATCTAAACCTTCAGGGGAATAAAGGACACTGCTTTGAGCAGTGTTTAGAAACATGGCATTTTTTTGGAAGTGGCCAATACCACACTTCCTAGGCTTAAGCCCCAAGGAAACCAAGTGTGGGCAGTTCTCCAGGGGATTCAAGAGCACATTCTTAGGCTGAGAGTGGGGAATTCTTTTGCTTGGTTTCCTAATTTGAGTTGGTTTTCATCGTGTGTTGTTTTCTCCACAGCTGATTTTGGGCTCTTTGCTCAGCTCCTTCCTGAGCAGAGTAGGCAGAGCTCAGTGGCCAGGACTTCTGGGTGGATGGCACCTGAAGTCGTGAAGGGTCAACCATTTGTCCCCAAAGGAGACAAACGGTGTTTTGGAATTGTGGGCATTGAAATGGTGGAAGGAGAAGTTCCTTCCTGGAATGAAACTCCTGTCTCAGTAAGGTGCAAATGCTCACTGATCCCGCTGTCTTTCTCACCTGTCTCATGTTCTATGTGCCATTGGACAAAATCCCATTGCCATCTGCTGGCACCACTTCCACCTGTTTTTAGAAGGTGGCCTTCTAAAAATGTCCCCTGCAGCACATCAGCATCTGCTGTAGGTTTGGTTATATCAGAAGGGAAGTGGCAGGTAAGCAGTTCAGAAACCTGCCATTTTGCCCTCCAGCCATGCCTGACATTTGCTTTTTGAACCACGTTGGAGCTCTGTCTCTGAAGGAAAGGAATTTTTCTCTGGAATGGTTAGAAGTGTTATAAGTACACTTGGGAAGGGATGCTTATTCTCCACAGTTTCATTTTTATGGACAAAGTAAGAAAAGAGGAAAAAGCAAAGGAAAAACCCAGAGAAAAAGAAAAAGGAAAAATAGCAAAAGAAAAAGAAAAAAAAAAAAAAAAAAAGAAAAAAAGAAAAAGAAAAGCCAAAAGAAAAGCCAAAAGAAAAGCCAAAAGAAAAACCAAAAGAGAAGAAAACACCCCACCAAATCAATCCTAATGCAGTTCTGCTTCCTTTTTCCTTTTTTGACCACAGCACAACAATTTTTCTCCATGCTGTAGCATCTTTTCCAAATCCTGTGGGCCTTCCAAATTTTCAGCCTTTCAAGTCATCTCTGCATCATTCTGTCATCTGTCTGGGTGGCCTGTATAAATTTAGAATGTGTTTCTCTCCGACCGGAGTTAGAATTGTATGCCGGACCCTGGGCTGTTTCTCGGTACTTTAACAAGTAGATGGGCTTGCAGTCAGGTGCCTGGGGCTGGGATCCAAGGTGTGCGGTTGACATCGGTGCTGTTCCTTTACCGTAGGAGCAGGGACAGCCCTGGGTTGCACAGTTCTAATGACAGTGAGCACTCCAGATCCCCACCATGCCCAGTGGCTGAGCTCAGCTGCAGAGGGACATGATAAAACCCCCTTTGTGACCTCTGGCAGTGTGAGAAAAGGAAAGAAAGCTGCCTGCCATAATTGCTTGTACTCAAGAGGAGTATGTTTGCTGGTTTAGTTGGAAATTTTCCTCTGGATTGAAGAGGATAGTAACAAAGTCTCTTTAGTCACCATCTATTTCAGTGCCACCAGCACAGAGCTGTTAGTATTGTGATGGGCATTTTTACAGAGACCAGGTTGGAGCCTGGTGTCATGCGGAGAGCCTGCCAAAACTTCCCATTCTTTGCCCGGCACTTTCTGTGCTGGGCACACTATTAATGCATTGACTCGAGTATCCAAATGAGTATTGGGTTATCATAGGGATGGCACTTCTTCTGATTTGACCATGAAAAGGTTTCCTTTTGCCACATAAAGAAGCTGAAACTTGCAGACTGCTGAGAGACAGAGCTGTAGGTGACTCCTCTGTGCCCAAGCAGGCATTTTCATCCCAAAACATCTGTGCAGGGGTCTTTTTGTGTCATGTTGAATATGAGATTCCAAATGTTTCTTTCCTTCCCTGAGAACACCTGGTGGATTTCCTTTCTTTTCTTCCAACTACCATTGTTTTCTGGAACAGGACAAAAGGACTGATGAGTTTCGATTTATGGCAGCTGTGCGTAAGGGACCAACAAGCAGCGCAGAGATGCCTTTCATGTAATAATCCTCAGAAATAGTAGGGTTAGTTAGACTAGCAAAGTGCCTCTTCTAAAAAGCCTGTCAAGCTGCTGTGAATCCTCAGAGAAGGAAACATGCTTTTGCTGACGGAGTTCCCACTAACTACGTCAGTCAATGAAATAGCTGCCAAAGCAAGATCTGCTGGATGTTGGAAATCTGTGGCTGCATGGGCATTGGGGTTTTTGTTGGTACAGGAAAGTCAGCTCTGCCTCTCGGCCAGGGCACAAACTGTCGCTGCAGAGTGGAGCTTAAACAATGGGATCTGGGAGGGCAGTTGCAGTTCCAGGGAAAGAAGCAGGTGGAGCCGGGTGTTTCCATTTTCTCCAGCCTCAACTGCTGATAGCCACTGGAGGGAGACCAAAGCTGCGGCAGCCCAACCTATTCTTGCTGTGGACATGTGAGTTCCTGAGCTGCTGCCTGCAGACAGACGAGGCATGGTGCTGGTCTGCCAAGCAGCTGCTGCAGGTAAAATGCCAAGGGGCTGCAGGTGAAACAGTGTCCGAGGGATGGGCTCCTCCTCCACTGAAGTCCAAGGCATCCGATGAGCTCCCCTCCTCCTCACTTCCACACTTGGTGCTTTCAAATGACAATGGTGAGGAATCCTAGAGTAGGCTGGGCTGGCAGGGACCTGTAAAGTACATCTGGTCCAAGTGCCCTGTAACAAGCAGGGACATCTTTAAAGAGATCAGGTTGCTCAGAGCCCTGTCCCATCTGACCTCAAATGGTTCCAGGGACAATGCACCTACCAGCTCTTGGGGCAACCTGTGCCAGTGTTGCACCATGCTTTGAGTAAACAGGTTCGTCATTAGACCTACTCTGACTCGATCCCCAGTTCGTTATAAATTATTAGCCCACATCCTATTGGAAGTGGACCTACTAAAAAGGGTGTCCTGCTTTCCCTCAGAAGCCACTTTGAAGTTTTGGAAAGTGGCAATAATGTCTCCCTGGGGCCTATTCTTCTTTCTCCAGGCTGACTAACTCCAGGTCTTGCAGTCTGTCCTCAGAGGAGAGGTGTTCTGTCCTCTGACTGTTTCTGTTGCCCTGTTTTGTAATTTGGTGGGGTGTTCAGTTCTATCTAATGGCAGAAGTGTTGAAGTAGAGCAATGCGGAGTACAGAGGCATGAAATGGTGGTGGAGGAACTATAGGAAAACAGTCCCAGCCAAGCAGTCAGAGATTTGGCCGTGGGCAGAAGGGGCTGTGGAGGGCTCACTGGGAGCCTCTGAGGGGCTCTGGTTTGTACCCCCCACTCCAATCTTGGAGGTTTCTGCCATGCAAAGAGGGACAGCTAAGAGTGACTTGTCCCAGCCCCATCTGCTGCCTGGCACAGTCAAGCTGAGGGGAACTGCGCCAGGGTTACTGCCAAGTTGTGTGGCAGAGAGGAAAGTGCAGGAGCCAGTGCCACTCAGCTACCCCTGCTGGGAAGGAAGGTGCCATCCAGCACAGGAGGGGCAGAGTATGGAAAGGTAGGTACTGTTCTGTGTCCCTGTGGAAATCAGCACAGTGCCTGTCTTTCAAAGAGAGGGACCTATGTGAGTCACTGAAGTATCCTGAAAGGAGGAAACCCCAGGGACAGAAAGCACCATTTCTAGAGCCCTGGCAGGGCAAAAGTCCCATCAAGATGAAGACACCAGAATAAAGAGATGAGTGGGATTTTGGGCCAGGTTTGCCTATGATGCCAAGGTCCTCATATGAAGCTGTAGGTGCAGATTGTCCCGTTGGTCCTGTTTCTGGGTCTTTCTAGGAACCAGAAGGACCCTGATTGAGCCTGTGAAGCACTCAGCTTGGAAAGTCAAGGTTCATTGATTTTTTTTTTTTTTTTTTTTTTCCTGTGGACAGCATCTGTTTGCAACATCAGCCAATCCAGCGTTCACCCTGGCACTGCCCATCACTTCCGTGAAGAAGGAGAAGAACAAGGAGTAGACGTGAATGCGACACTCACGTCAAGACTGGTTATCTCCATAACCAGCTTAGAATAGGTGTGTAGACTAGGAATATCATTGTAAGGAAATAAAGTTTCTGAAACGTAAGCTTGTCTGGAAGATTCTGTTCTTTCTCACCCTGTCAATAAGCGCAGCATTTCCTTCGGAGTGTTCAGTGTATCTTAAAGGGTGCAAAGTGACATTTATGGCTTCTTTGGTGTGCCTTGAAAGTGGGGAAGGCTCCGCTTCGGTCATCCTCTCCAGACCACAGTGCCTTTGGAATGCGGCCCACTGACCGTATTTTGCACACCTGTGGGACTTCTGTTTGAGGCAGAAAGGGCAGTGGCATTTGCAGGCAAAACCAAAGGAGGAGTGGGGCAGCCAAAAGTTCCTGCTCAGATGCAGGTCTTCAGCTGTGACTCAAGAGCACTTGGGTTCCTGCCATTTGGATTTGTATCCCTAAGTGCAATCTCTTTGGCTGCAGAAGAGTCTTGCTCAAGCGAGAAATCAGAAAGATCAGTGAGGGTGCTCCAAGAGGTCTCCTCTGGGGCAGAGCTGTCAGCGACTGTGAGGTGAGAGCGGGCCCAGCCTGGCCCAGGGCGGAGCTCCAGCACAGCCCGAACGGAGCCCGGAGCAGCCGGACCCTGGGCAGAGGCAGGCTGGAAGGAGGCCCTTGTAGTTGCAAGAGGCAGCCTCTTCCTGGGACCGGGCGAATGCTCCGCTCTCAGAGCCCAACTGGCAGCTTGGCTGCTCCCGAGAGGAAGCGTAGCCGAGCTGGGCACAGCACAGACGGGCCGCATTGGCCGTCTGCAGTCTGCACAGGAGGAGAGAAAGGCAAACGGCAGTCGAGGGCTGGTGCTGTGGCTGAGGATTCCTACTCTTCTGCTGGCTGCCCTGTAACTCCTGGGAAAAGTTAGCAGTGTGTGCAGCAGTCCGGGCACAGGGGGAGGGAGCCGGGCTGCTCCGCAGGCCGGAGCACAGGGCAGCGTCCTTCAGGCACGGCAGCTCTGCCAGGGGAACTGAGGCCAGCGTGGGGCGGTGACGGCTTGTCAGGTCAGATCTGTAGGAGCCAGTGCTTCACACAGCTCTGGAAGGAAGCGCCTGCAATCCTGGAGTTCTGCTCTGAGTCAGAGCAAAGGTGTGAAATGCAGAGTGTTTTACGGAAATATTCAGGGGCACCAGACCAGCCTGCTTTGTGCTCTCTGGCACACAGCAAACACTGAGCAATGCAGCTCTGAGCTGCTGGGAAAGAGGTGTTAGAGAGGAGCCAACTCTTAGATAAAACTAAATGGGGACAAAGTCATCCAAGCAAAAGAGAACTGTTTCTTAGAAAGGATTCATCTGAGCTGGGTGTGTATCTCGCTCCCCCAAGAGCCGAACGCACACACACACTCCAATGGAATGCTGCTTTTTATTGCCTTTTCCAGCCCAGGGCGAACCGTGTGCTCTTTCCCTTTGGCTGGATACCGGGGAACTTCTATTCTCTCCCGACCGCCTACCTTTCTGTCCCCTCCCCTCTTCTCATACTTCCCTTTTGGTCTGGTCTTCAATCTGGCCCCTCTCCCAGCTCACAGCAATACCCAACAAATTAACTAGAACAAATCCAACCCATAAATAACAATATCTAGAACCAACAACTTTCATTCATTTTTCTGATCATCTTCCGGCTGCAGCAAAATATTACCTTGTATCTCACAGAGGGAATCGGGGATGAGCCTGTGGCTTGTGCTTGAGCAGTGAACTGATTTGGATGGGAGCAGAAGGGTTTCAGTAGGTAATTTGTGTTTTCTTGTTTAATTTCTGAAGGAAAGACACAACGTGGCTTCAGTCAGCAAACACATTTTCAAGGTGCAGTGACAAAATGCTTGGGAGCAATTCCCAGAGAAGGAAGGTGCTGAGAAAATCTTGAACTGAAACAAATCATTCATTCCCTTAGCATTAACAGAGAGTGTTGAGCCGTCTATTTCCTCCAATGCAGTGGTTAATGTGTGCAAGTGGCTACCTTAGCCTTGAGAATAGAGTAGTCCTCCTAAGAAGGTAGCTGGAATGCATTCAAGGGGAAGCAAGCGGTTCTAGGAGGCTCTTTACCATCAGAGGAGAATTTGAGGAATGGGATGTTCCCCGAATGACCACCAGAGATCCTCAAGAGACCCCTACTCTCCTGTTAATACTTCTGAGAAGTGATTTAAATTTGTCCAATAATTTGAGGGAATGTTTAGCCTGTGAGTTTCTGCAAAGTAATGAGTATGTCTTATTTCCATGGTTACAAATCAGTAGGTGAGATTTCCGAGTGAGCACGTGTTAGAGAAGTGATTCCCCACAGAGCCAGCACTGAAATAAAGTAATGCCTCCTTCCTCACACTGAGCTGGCACCAGGGACCTGGCCCTGCTTGGGAACTTTCATTTTAGTCCCTTCTATTGAAAGGTGAAAATGAAACTTCTTCCAGCTGTTTCCCTCTGGTTTCCTTTTTTGGGGGCCAAAGATCTGTGCTGCAGGTTGCCCAGGTGTGTGCAGGGCAATGCAGCCTCCACAAACCCCTTTTTTTCCCCACAAGTCATCTTGATTTGTTCCCAGGCCTACCCACCTCTGGCAGGAGAAAGAGCATGCAGCGCGGTGGGCGCCGTGCCCTGCCCAGCCGGGGCTCTCTGGCACACAGCAGCAGCAGTGCCAGCACTTTTCAACCCACTCCTGCCTTGGCTTCACCTGGGACACAGAAGCCTCTGGAAATCAGCACCATGTGTCGCATTCCCGGCTTGGAGCAGCTGGTGCTGGTGGTGGGCAGACCCGGCCCCTTCTATTGCTTCCAAATAGGAATCAAGGTGGAGGTAGAGACATACATACAGAGAAACCCTGGGCTTGTCCGATAAGCGTGCAAATGTGTGGGGGAATGTGTTAGGAATCATTTCAGCTGCTATGCCCACACTGCCTGCTCTCCTTTTCCCTCTTCACATTTCCTATTCCTTTCCCTCTCACGTTTCTCCCCCTTCCCACTCACAATTCTCACAGTTTTCCTGTCACGTTTCCCTCCCAACTTTTTCTCATTTTCCTCACCCTGTTCAGCTCACTTTCCTCATACTTTACCTCTCACATTTCCCCACCTTCCCACTGTTTCCTGCTTTTTTCTTCCCTCATGCTTCTCACCATTTTCCCCTCACTTATCCTGCCCTTTTCTCCCCTCATGTTTCTCTCCTTCTCTCAGTCATTTTTCTCAACGTTTTCTCTTCCCGTTTCTCACTTTCACCCTCCTGTTTCTCACCCTTTTCCTCTCACATTTCTCACACTTTCCCCCTCACATTTAGCATTCTTTCCTCGTCATGTCCCTCATACTTCTCGTCTCACATTTTGTGCCCTTTTATCACTCCTGTTTTCTGCCACTTTTCCCATCAAACTTCCCACCCTTTTTCCCCCTCATGTTTGCCACCTTTTTCTGCCCTCTGGTTTCTCACTTTTTTCCCCACAGGATTCTCACAATGTTCCGCTCACATTTTCTGCCTGTTTCTCTCTCTTTGCCAGTAAAGTTTCTCACTCTCTTCCCCTCACATTTCCCTCCATGTTTTCCCCCTTTATTTTTCACCCTTTTCCCCTCATGTTTTTAGAATTTTCGCATTGTATTTTCTGCCTTTTCCTCCTCTCACCTTCCTCTCCTATTTTCACTCACATTTTCACCATTTTCCCCTCAATTTTCTCACCATTTCCCACTCAGGTTTCCTAACCTTTTCTTCCCTCACACTTCCCTCCTTTTTTCATTCACATTTCTCACACTTGTCACCTCACGTTTGCTGCCTTTTTTCCCCTCACATTTCCTAAGCCACTGGTTCCTGTCAGTGACTGTTCCTCTTCAGAAGTTGAGGGGCTTCTCTTCATTTCTCCTGCAGTCTCCTAGCCAAAATAATGGGTGCCAGAGCAGCAATCCAAGAAGCCCCTGCTTGTGAGTCTGCTGAACAGAATGTCCGTGCTCAGCTTGAAGAATCTCATTAAGAACAACCTCAGCTGCACTGGACTTCCTGCTGCAGTTTTGGTTTGTATTTCAATTCTATAGAGTCTTCACAGTGTTCTAAATAAATAGGTACCCCGAGGGATACACATCGCAGCTGAGCAGCCACTGCGCCGTCCGCCTGAAGCAGATGCCTTCTCTGTTTTCATCGCCTCACAGTCACTAGGAGTCCTGCCTGGATGAAACTAGTTGTGATGCTTCTTTACGCTAAACAAAGTCCATCTGCACAGGAAATGCTTTTGGCCCTCTTTTGAAAGAAAAAAATAAAAGTTTTTTTTTTTTTTTTTAAAACATTCAAGCCCTGGAGTTTCTTCCTATTTTCACCTATTTGAATTGCCTTGACATCAAAATACTGCCAGCCAAAGTTCCAAACCGGCTGGTATACGGTTGTGTGCACAGACCAAAGGTGCCACACTGTGTCCATTTCCCGCATGTCTGTTAACGTCCATTTAAACAGACGGCTGAGGGCTCTGCCTGCCCCGTGTGGCTCCGGGCCTGGGGCTGTGCTGGCAGGGGCTGCAGATTGTGCTGGGAGGAACGGCCTCATCCGCAGCTTCCATCTTGTGCGTGGCTGCCTCTGGTCTCTGGCCTCCATCTTGGGTGTGGCTGCTCCAGCCCTGGCTGCCATGTTGTTCTTGGCTGCCTCAGCCCTGGCCGCCATCTTGTACATGGGCCTAGTCCAACTCTGAAGCGAACGTGTTGCTGTTTTGCTGGCAGTCAGGGTCAGCACCAGAGATGCCAACACCAGCGTAAGGAATAAGTGGTTTTTACTGTAGTGCAAAGCAGCAAAAAAGTACCAAAGGATAAGCTAAGCAACGCACATGATTATTACTACAGAAGACTGCCTGTAGGGATTAAGAAAGGTACACCACCAGTTACTCTAATACTTGACCATCACCCTGGCACACTCATCAGCTGGGGAGCCCCTGTCATGCCAAAGGATGGGACAGGCACTCCTAGTAACTGGGGATTCCTATGCAGCTCGACCACCTGCAGGCGAGGCCACAAACTTTGCTGTCCGAGGCCCCAGATTTTATCCTGTATAATAAATAAGCTACCGTAATTCCTAGTGCTGGAACATCTGGTTTCATCCTCCTCTTGGCCAGGGCACACGGAGGAACCAAGGCAGTTTGCTTTGACCATATATCTTCAAGCAAGACCAGACAGAGAGATCTGATTCTGTGGCCTTTTCTGGCTTCTCAGTGTGGAAAGGTAAACACCTGTTTCACTAACGAGTGGATTCATATGTCATATCGGTGATGGTCATGCATATTTTGTTTATGAGCAAATAGAAATACAATGTTTGGTTGGAAGGTTTGTCTGGAGGTTAGCTTTGGCTTAGGACCTGTTGTTCAGTCCTAAGTACTTCACTAGAATCGTCCTTTTACAGGCAGGGGTCCTGTCCCCTCGGCCGCAATGGAGTCTTCAGCTGGTCCCACAGCGATTGCCAACACTCTGGTTGTGCTGAACTCCTTGTGAGTGGAATCATCAGCCTCTTGGGTGAGCAGATTCTCTGTCACGGAATCCAAAATTTTCCTCTGGGATCCACCAAGGTAGCAAGAGGAAATCGGTTCTGCAGCTCTGACATGGAAATTGTCCTGCTGGGTGGGCTTTGTTGTGAGCCTGAAACGCAGCAGCTGTCTGGCCATAGGGTGCTGCTGGCAGAGCTAGCTGCTGCCTACTCAAGGCTCTGGTAGGCACCTGAGCTGCCTTGCTGCACTGCAAAAACCATCTCAGTGCTCATGGCACTCCCGGATGCCTCATCTCAGTGGGAGTCCTACTGGCAGCATCAGAGCGGTGCCTCCTCGGGATCGGTGCTGCCCGTGCTCTCCGCCCTGGCACTGCTGGCCCTGGCAGTGCTGGCCCTGCTGCCATGCATGCACAGGGAATGGGAACTGCTGCCTGACATTTTTCAGCTGCACTGCCACTGCTGCTGCTGCTGCTGCTGCTGAAGACACCTTGATGAATGGATTAGTGGGATTGTGGGCCATATGAGCCTGGGATAGCAAGGTCCTGGACATGAAGGCAGAGGTGCAGAGTGTCCTGCCAGTCCTGTTTTGGCATATTTCTGGAAACCAGGCAATCTCTCTTGATCCTGTGAGGCACTGAGTTTGCAAAGTAATGGTTTCATTGCTGCTGTTGTTGTTATTGTTGTTTTCCTTTTGGGCTGCATCCATATTTGATGCCAGCCGAGCCTCTCTCCAGATGGGCATCTCTGATCATTGCAGTGAAGCAATGCAGGGAGTTCAGGAGGTGGTGATATTCATTTCAGGGTGACTCTCTCCAGTTCAAGCCCTGAGTGGGACTCAGAATAAAAACTCTATCAAACCTCAACTCCATTGGAAGGTTCCCTTTCTTTGTCACTCTGTGAATAAGCTCTACATTAATTTTCCGAATTGTCCATTGTTTTTTCAAGATGGAAAGTCCTGTTGATGGCAGTTTTGGTATGGTTAGGAATCGGGGAAGGGTCTCCTTCTGATGCCAACATGATTTCTGCTTTTCTATTTCCTTCATATATATTCGTAGCTCTGTAGACTATTGTTGTATAGTTATGTAGGTCCTAGGTAACTTCAGTACTTTTCCTCTTCTGATAGGCAGAAAGACAAAACATGTTCCAAAGGCTCCTATCCTATCTTGCCTCCTCTGGAAGCCAAACTTAAAACAGCTTTTCAAGAGACTTTCTCATAAACAAGCTGTAGGCAGTACAGCTAATACAGTATCTTGGGTTTTGTAACCGAAAAAATGTTATTCTATTCCATCTTTTGAAACCGGGTAGAGCAGTGTTGCTCAAAAGGTGCAGTGTTCCTTATCAGATGGTGCAGTGTCGCTTATCTCTGTTCATTGTTCCACTACTCCCATGAGAATATCTTCTGCTAATGGACCATTAAACCTCACCAATGACATGACACATTACATCATACCATTGTAAGATGCTCTACCTGGGGAGGAGGACCCAAACCATCTTCACCTAGATAAAAAAGAGCCACAAGTGTTACCAGTCATTCAGTTTTCCACTCAATCCCTAGAGGAAGACCAGACCGATCTCGCCATTACTGGACCCTTTTTTCGACAAGAGCATCTCTACTCCAACCGAACCACATCTGCAATTCCAGGAAGACTTCCTCTAGACTGCTTCCAACACCCTGACCAACAGGGTGCCAGGTTGTATTTCTGACTCTGTCAGAGTTTTCTAAGATTTCTTGTTTGTTGGTTTGTTTGCTTATTCTTCTGTACTACAACATTTGTATTTTTATATCCCTAGTAAGGAACTGCTATACCTATTCCCAAAATCTTTGCCTGACAGCCTTTTAATTGCAAATTTATAATAATTTGGAAAAGGGGGGGAAGGGCTTACATTCCAAGGGAGACTCCAATCTTCCCTGGCAAATACCTGTCTAGCTAAACCAAGACATACAGCTAGTAGCAAGAAGGGGGGGCTCCAGAGGAGGTGGAAGCAAAGCGGGGATATTTCCTCACTACATGTGCTTCTAATTGGGAATTCTTGTCATTTATGCTAATGTTCCAAACTTATAAAACCGTATTCGCCCTATGTGGGGTGGGCATTTTTCCATATCTGCCCCTGGAGGCCTCCAATTAAGGACCAGATTTGATATTACCTGCTGTACTAATGTTGTTGCAAAAGTGTGTTGTTTTATTTCTCAGTCATTAGGGCATCACTTCCTCCACACTGCGGTGCCTTTGGAATACGGCCCACTGGCCCTTGTTTGCACAGCTGTGGTACTTCTACATGAGGCAGAAAACACATTTCCAGCCAAAAGCCCACGAGGAGTGGGGCAGCCAGAGCATCCTGTGCAGATACAGGCCTGCAGCTGTGACTTGAGAGGGTTTTGGTTGCTGCCCGGCACGGTGGGTGCGTCTCCTCTATGACAGCCCCTCTTTCTGGCTACCCATGGATAGCAGGTACAGGGTTCTGCAAGGGGAATGGAACAGGTTGGTGATGTCTGCTGGCAAGAGAGTGCAGTGGAAAACGCTGGGAAAATTTTTGACCATAACCAACTGTGAATTCCTTAAGCTTTACCAGACAGTTCTTAGTCCTGTATTCCCTCATAGCAGTGTTTGATGTGTGCAAGTGGATATCTTAGGCGTGAGAGTAAAGAGAGTGGACCTGCTAAAAAGATAGCTTCAATGTATTTAAGGGGAAGAAATTGGTTTTCAGAGGCTCTTGACCATCAAAGGAGAATTTGAGGCATGAGACGTTTCCCAAATGACCACCAGAGACTTTTAAAGTGACCTCTGTTCTGATGCAATTAATTTTGTGGAAATTATTTACATATGTGAAACTATTTGCAGGGGGTTGGGATAATGCCTCTGAGGCCCATCCTGCTGTAGTGTCTGTCAGAGCCATTCTGAAGGACATTTCCTAATGTCTTGAATCTCAACCGCTGCCCTGGACAATGGAACTAGTCCTTTGGCCTTTTGGCCAGCAGTCATCCAAATTGATTCCTGCTGGCCTCTTCCTGGTCTCCTTGTTTCTTCAGGTGTTTTAACAGTGGAACATGGTGCCCAAGATGGAGGATGGAAACAAGCTGTCTGTACCCCTTGTAAATCTGTTCCTTCCCTTTCCTCACAACTGATGACTCTTGGCTAACAGGGACAAGCTGTAGTCTCTGACTGCTTTGTTCTGTTTGACTCGAGGCGGAAGTGTTGACATCTCACCAGGTAGCCTGCAAAGGCTTCTAGCAAATGACTGGCAAGGAGGAGCCCCAAGATCGGTGTGAGGCACAGGAACTGTCTCCACCAGAAGTGCTTCAGGTTGAGCATGACCTGAAGGTGGTGGAGGACAAGAGCACTCAGTGGGAGGAGGTAGAACATTTGAACAAGGAGCTGCAAGTGCGTCTGCAGCCCCTGGAGGGGAAAAAGAGTCCTTCGGAGGAAGTGGAATACGGTCCTTGTGGCAGTCCTCCTTCAGAAAATCCCTGAAAAGGGAACATGAATCTGGCCATGAACTCCAGTAAAACCAGTCTTTGGCTTTGACCCATCCAGTCAAAGAGAAGTGGACATGCAAAAAATCCATTTTAAGAGCCCTGCATGTAGCAGGCTGACAGTATCTTCCTAAGGGCTTGCAGTTGGAATGGCATCTCAGGGTCATCTCTGCCAGCCACCTTTCTGAACCAAACTCATTTCTTCTCCCAGATCTACACAGGCTCTTGCACCAAACCTGCTGCAGCAGCAGCAGCATTGTGCCAAGGAGCCTTTGCTCCCCAAGCTGAGAAGTGGAGCCTGGGCAGTTGGTTCATCTCTGGCGCTGACACAACTGCTGCTCAGCAACAGCAGATCGAGGATGACTCCCAGGAGCTACTGAGTACGTCTTGTGTGTTTCTTGTCTGAGGGACAACGTACTGTGTGCACGTGGCAGCATAGCTGTACCAAATGTTCCTCCTCAGTCTGGTATCACAGGGACATTTGGGATTCCCCGTAGGAACTTCTGTAGAAAATCAGTCTCTGCTGGCCATCTGTGCTTCAGAGCTATCTGTCTGGTTGTTGTTGCTGCTACCCAGCTGACCACAAAGGGTTCAGAGCCCCACGCAATGGGGATGCCTTTTGTGTCTCCTGGAAGCTGGGATCTCTGCTTTGAAGTCAGCGTCTTGAATTTTGTTTCCCTCAGGGACAATTGTTAGTATCGAAAATACCATGAAAAAATACAGCAAATTCAAAAATATCGGCAGCGGGTGAGTCCGACCACAAAACCACGGGGCAGGTGTTTTCCTGGTGGAATATCTATCAAGTCTGAAGTTAGGCAAGCTGCAAACGTGCTCAGACACTGAGGCTAGACTGTTCCATCTCTCAGTATCCGTCAGAATTTGTGAGCCTGGCCAGAAGGCATTGTCAAAGACATCTCCACACTGCCAAGGTTTTGCCTGCAGCAAGGAACAGGACCTGGTAGATCTCCTGGTCTCTCAAGTGTGGGACAGCTCTGTGTTAATTTTCTTAGCATTTTTGTATATCTATAATCAGCTGGCCACACTAATATAGGGAGAAGAATCTTGCTTGCCTGAAAGAGAAACCTACCCCCATTATAGCTTTCTTTCCAAGAGTTTGCTGAAGGAAATACTCCATGGTCAGGATTAGAACTGCACAATTTAGAAACTGAAACCCGAGAAGAAAGAAGAAGCTCTCTTTCTGAGCTGAGGCAGTAAAGCCCAATGATTCAGGCCCAGTGGCCATGCACTTGAGAGCAAAATGCATCATCTGCCTTCTGACAGACCCCTCCTGCATCCTGCAGGTTTTAGGCATTTACAGCAGAGGTCTTCAGTCTGCGCTGGCTTTCACTCCAAGATCTGAACAGTTTCTCCTTTCTTTGTGGCTCTTTTGTTTCTAGGACTTTTGGAGAGGTTTGTAGAGTGCTCAACACTGCCATGGGAAGAGAGGTAAATGTCAACAGCCCCCACAGACTCTGCTGCTCTTGGGGGCTTTCCTCTCTGGTGTGAGCTGTGGCTGCAGCTTTGGGTAGAGCCGTGCTGAAAAGGCACAAGAGGCACAGACTGGTGGCAGCCTGCAAACTGCATTTGGGACAGTCTTAGTCCTTCTCAGCTGCCAGAAGGAAGGCAAGGAGGGCAGCAGTTCCTTTCACAGAAGGACTCGCTCACTTGCTGAATTGCTAAAACAAAGGTGGTGCCTCCTGGAGCATCTCCCTGCTCTTTGGGGCTACAGCTTGAGTCCTGAATTCTCATTTTTGACTGCCAGCAAATACATCTGAATGTCACTGGTAGTTCCTTAGCCACCTGCATTGCTGCACTTGGGAACTGCCCTTAGGGAGAGAGCTGCAAGGCATCCCTATGAGCCCTAAGCCCTGCCTGTAGCCCAAGAAGTATCCACAGAGTAGTAAGGAGTGGATTACTTCTGAATCCCAGAAAGGGCAGCAAAGAGTGTGGTCAGAGGTCTGGGGGTGAAAGCTGAGACACCCTTGTTACCAAGTGGACAAGACAAAATATCAATGACCATGTGTCCTGTAACTGGCCCCCAAAGGAGCAGAGAAATGGGCTGTTGGAATGTCAGTTCTTAATTACTCCTTTGTCTAATCCCAAGGCACTTTGGCACAGCTCGACTGTGTCATTCCAAAATCACATGCTGCATGAACGATGAAATTTTAAATTCCTGAGTCTCCAATTAAAAACTAGATCTATTTCCAAAACAGTAAGGCACATCAGGGGATAAAGGATTTGAAATTATTGCCATGAATATAAAGCTAATCTCCTTATTTGTGGCCACAGACAAGTATTTCTGTCTTGCAGGGTAAAAGAGTACTTACCCTGTACTCCAACAAAATGGAGACTGCAACTAGTACTTTTTCCCTTTGTGAGATGTCTAGATTTCAGGAACTGGCAATGGTGAGATAAACATACAATTAGGAGTGGTGATCTAATTAAACAGCTGGCAAACTTCCTGTGTCAAATCTGCCTTGTTTCTAGCTCACTTGTTTTCTCTGAGACGTCTAGGACTTGATGTTCCCAAGTGTGTGACATCTCTCTCCATATCAGACAGCCAAATATGCAGAATTGGTACTTGTTATTTTGATTTGATATTACTTGAGAAGTAGGTTTGATGGTACTTTTGTCTTATGATTATTCACTACTGAGATCTGCCAAAAAAAGGAGATGATGCTGTGAGCTGTAGCAATGCAGAAGTAGGCTCTGCCTCAGCTCTGCCTAAGCTTGCTCTGCCAGAGCCTTCAATGTCAGTTCAACTCTTGTCTCTTAAAGGAGGTTGCAGTGGACTTCTGATGAGCTCAGAATAATTAAGCTAAATCTTCAGTTGTCTAAGAGCAACTATCCTATCTCTCCTGAGCTGTGTGTGGTTATAGACCTGGATCCAGTCTTCACCAACAGCTGATTGGAAAACAGCTGTTCTCTATGGGTACCACCAAATGTCACTCTGACTGCAGCTGATGCACCGCTGATTGCCAAAAGCAGATACGTATCTATTGGGGGTGTCAAAGCCACTGAGATGCTTGCATATCTCAGTGCACAGCTGGGCTCAAAGAGGACAAAACATGATTTTAATGTTGGATTCAAAGGAAGGCTCTTATGTAAACCAAGTAATAGGCCTCTGCAACTGCTCAGCATTGTGTATGGTGTGCAACCAATCAGGGCCAGGTTCTGGTCATAAGGAAATGTAGTTTTATTGAGTTATAATTACTGACACAAGGCTCTTTCGACCTGTTTAAAACCTAATCTTTAAAGACAGCTAGACATATTCAGGGATGAAATGTTCATGGACTGTAAGGAAAGAAGACAGATCTCTTCTGTGATTGAAGAGATCCGAAGCCATGAGGCCAGAAGCTGAGATACAGTGGGAGAAAAACTGTTGCCTGCTTGATGTGACATTGGTCTTTCCCTTCATGCTGTTATCAAAAAGTACCTCCCCCCCCCCCCCCCCCCCCC